>NC_053162.1:103954504-104247004 GCF_016835505.1 Polypterus senegalus | reverse complement strand
ACTAAACTATGTACTACTTTACATTACACAGAAAGGGTTGAAGGCAGCTCAATAAAGAAAACAGAAGCAGACAATGAGATGCAAGGAAAGATTCTGACGATGATAACGTGTAACCCTAAATGGTACAAAGGAGCCAGCATGTTAAGCACAACAGAGCATGCGACTGTCTGCTGAAAGAGTCCAGCCCTTGGGGCGAAAATGTGCTGTGTTTTTGCGTGCTTTAAGATCAAACTGTTATGTTAAGTGGATTAGCCATAAGAATCATTAAAATAATAGTTAAACTGATCCTGTTTATTTTGTTGCTATATTGTGTTATGTTGTGTTGCATGTTCTGTATTTTTAACTATTATATTTGTAAATTATTCAACAACACTGGGCTTCTTAAAAGTAGTGCACTACAGTACATAAAAATAAAGTGAACTGAATTGGTACAACCATTCTAAAAGTGCCTATTGCTATCTAATGAGGAAATTTACTAGTAAAAGAGCAAGTCAGTGGTGTAAGACGATGGTATTCTGGGAACACACTGCTCCACGGTCTTTCTCGCACTTGATCAGGGACCTGCTGCCATCTGCTCCTTACAGTAGTATTAAAAAAAAAAATAAAAAATTGTCTGGGAACTAAATTGCTACAAATGGAGCAAACATTTGGATGTGCTGCAGCTATCTGATTGATCAATAAACTAACATTGCTCAAGACATTTGAAATTTTCCTTTATTTGGAATTACTGTATATAAATGTATTACACAGTTTCATTAGGTAATCTAAACTACTCTGTAAAGCATTTTGTGGTGAAGCAAAACATGAAATAAAATAAACATTGTTCCATATATTTAAGCAACATAGGGCATCTGCCTGTAATATTTCTGTGGTCAGACCACACACTCCAAAAGAGGGCAGGAAGAGGAAGAAATTATATTTGTTGTACCATTCTATTGCTTTAAGTGGTATAAGCAGGTTGGAGAAAGGATGGATGGTATGACTGAATTTATTTTTGCCTTTTAAAAGTTCAACCTGTCCAGTTGCTGGTCTTGGATAATGGAAAATAATCAGTAAGTGAAAGACAGACAGACAAATCACAAGAAACAATATGGTTTTGCAAGTAATGAGCTGGGCTTAAAAGTAGAAAATAACCTCCTCAAGGCTGCCTTACTGTGTATATCTAAGCATATTTCTCAGCATGCTTGCCTTGTCAACGATATGTGCATCTATTAACATGGAAAATTGTTTGGACAGTGGACACCCTGAGAGCAGCTTTAGGCACAATTACAGCCAATGTTAGCCAGCTGCTTCCTCATGTGGAGGTCTGCAAGAATTCAATAAGTATCTCACTGACCCATCAAGGCAAGAATGATTTGGTTTGGATAGGGTGGGGTACGGCAGGGTTGAACTGGCTGGAGTGCAGCTTAACATCAGCTTACTCCAGACAGTTAATTCTACAATCCCTGGTCAAAAATGCTTCCCAGACATACCATCTGGCTGCCATGTGATAAGCAATGGCACTGGGGCATGGGCTTGGTTACTGATTAGCAGAGGGGTGTGTGTGTGTGTGTGTGTGTGTGTGTGTGTGTGTGTCTCAAGAGGGAAGGGGAGCAAAGCTAATTGTACCAGTTAGCTGTATTTATTTTAGACCTAATTGATTGCAGTAAATTAACCCTGCACTGCAAGGATTCAAGGCACAACCAGTGCTGCTAGTACAATTTATTAGCCTTGAGCACATAACTCCCCTTCCTCCCCAAGTTCAGAGATGCACATAAAGGCTGAAAAGACTATTTAAACAGACAAACATAAACGTTGTAAGCTTTAACTACTTAGCAAAATGGCATTTAGCATAGACCACTTTTCTTAGACTTCATTTCTCCCTTCTCTGCATTGAAAAGTTAATTTAGCTTTGCACTTCTAACAGGTGACCAATCACCTGGCAGAGATTATTTTATTTATTTCTTGCTATAAAAACTATTTAAAAAAAAAAAAAAAAAAAGAGGAAATGACCCAGCTGTATACAGTTCCCCAAGGCCCACTTTAGCCCTGCATAAAAACCATAAAAAAATAAATTTTGGAATGTAAATTGCCCTTTAATGACTCTGCTTCATCCAGAAAACTTCTGGATTTACAGTCTTGATTTTGGTAAAGGTAGAGAAAAAACTGCACTATGTAAACAGTTATCTATTAATCAAAAAAATAGTTACAAAAAAAAATTCTTTTTTTCTTTTCCCAGATTGTTGTCAGTATTATGAAAATCTGGGATGTCTATTGCAGACTTGCCGACTCTGGGTCATCAGATATAAATAGACTGCATGGGAAAGGTTAGGTCTCAGCTATTAACATGCCACAAGAAACACAGTTAGTGCCAAAAGCATAAAGAGTGTTTCTAAGCTTGAAAATAGCGACAGTCTTCGGTCTAACCTACACAATATTATTGTGTCTCCAGTCATATACAGTATATATGCAGAAAAGCATAGGGTACATTCTACAAATTCCAAGATGACAGATTTCACAACAGTAAAGATGTGGTCCCTATGAGTCCAATCTAATCTCCTCAATGACTGCACAAAGTCTCATACAGGATGCATATCTGCCTTGGCTGGTTGTGAATGTTAAAATGTTTTTAAAAAAAAAAAAAAAAAGCAGTAGTGAATGTTTTTAGATGCACTTACTCTCAGCCTCAAAGTGACACGTAAACACTACTTGGGTTTTATTTTTATATATATATATATATATATATATATATATATATATATATATATACACACACACACAAGTTGTTTTTTTACTCTTTTGTTAATGCAACCAAGTTTTACAGCCTGTCTTTCCCTTCTTTATTTAAGAAGTGACTTCCCCCTAAGACTGCCATCTCTGGATCTGTACAAAAATGTCTCTCTATTATAAAAAAAAATCCTGGAAAGGGAAAGCAGGGCGACAAGATGCAATCTTCTCGGAAGACATTTAAAAGACCCATGAGATGCAAACAATATCACATAAAACAGCACAGCCAGTAAAACAACAGTCAGTCGTGTAAAGGCACGTAGCACACACAGATCCTGTGCTCTCAGCACAGATAAAGCGTATAAGCACAATACGTTCTAAATAAAACCTCAGCGACTAAGCAAAGAAGAAAGAGCACCGTGGAGAAGAGAGACCCAAAAGCGTTGGAGAAAAAAAAGGGCAGATAAGAGATTATGAAAGCATTGGAATTCGAAAGGCTTAAACAAACGATGGCGCGATACACATGCAAACAAACGTGAACAATATGAAAGCAGTAAAATTTGAAAGTATTGTAGCGTCTCAGCCAGGTTTAAGCTGTTTTTGTTTTAAGTGACTGTTAGGTCCTATTGAGGGAGGGCGGAGTACAGCACAGAAGACTGATAGCGGGGTATTGATTGATGCGGTAATGGGGAGGTGAGACCTGGGGGATGAGGGGTTGGAGATGGTGCTAGAAGTTGGGGTTACGAAGACAGAGATTGTTCAAGTAAAACTTTTGTGACACTTTATTATGTCAGTCGCTATAGTATCAAAAAAAAGGTAGTAAAGATCGCATTAGCGCAAACAAAAGGAAATTAATTATCAGGACTAGGTGTAATTGAAAAAAATAGCAGGACAAAGAGAGATCAGAAATAAAAAACAAAAAGTCTTTTCGCCTTCGCATCATTCAATGCGCAAAACATAGATTTACACAATAATTGACAATACGCTATGAGAATCTGTGGTCCTGCAACAGTTAAAGCAACAACAAGTGTAATTTCAAGATCACAACACGAGCAGCAGAGGCACGAAGTGTCAAAAAGGACAGCGGCTGTACAGGCTTTAAAATGATTGACGCTGCCCCCCCTTCACAACACGAGCAGCGTTATACATCCTGTGAGAAAGACATTTAACCACGCCTGGTGCTGGAAATAAAGGACAAGTATTGTTTTTACAACGTCACGCGAGACAAGGCAGTGAGCCGTCATTTAAAACAAGTCCACAGACATCTAACCTAGTAGTTGTTGAATTGCTGTTGGCAGACATGCTTCATGTGCTCACAGCTCTTAAAACAATGATACAGTATGTGACAAGCAGAACAGGCAGCTCGCCAGCAGCAGAAAGACGGCAGGGGCATCTCCTTAGCGTGTGTTCAGCCGCCCCCCATTCACAACGCGAGCAGCATTATACATCCTGCGAGAAACAGATGTAACCACACCCAGTGCTGCAAATAAAGGACAAGTGTTGTTTTTACAAAAGTTTTTAAAGGAAAAGTGAAAATAATGCATATGTAACAATTCCCATGAAAATAACAATCTCTTTAAATTGTATATCTGGTAAACCAAACACAGGGGTGGGCGAGCGAAGCAAGCAGGGGGCAGAGCCCCCTTGTAATTAAAATAAAAAAAAAAAAAACACATTGCTATTATAACTGTATACAACATAGTAACAAATCCTGTCATGTATTGGTAGCACAGAATGCCTCACAGAATCAGAATCCAGAGTTTGAACCCTGTGCCCAGTTGTATTCTGAATGGGGTTTGTAGGTTCTCCACAAGGTTTTTTTCCAGCACATCCTCAAAGGTGGACAGATATATGGAGGAATATTTCGGACAAAATTAATTAAATAAATAAATGCGTAAATAAATAAAAGTACTGTGAAATGTGAGCATAAATAAATTTATTTATTTATTTAATTTTGTCCGAAATATTCCTCCATACAGATAAGATTAATGAGTGACCCAAAATAGTCTCTTGTGTGAGTGTAATCTGTGGTCCCAGAAAAGGCTCCAGCCTGCTACCACCCTGATTTGGATAAAGTGCACATGAAAATGTTATGCTATATCATTTAGTTACATTATCACTATTAAGGAGACTAAAGAACCATATAAAATCCCTTATATCTAAAGATATTTCATACACAAAAGTTTTACTGTGCATACTCATTTTCTTCATTCAATAAAGGTTAAAAATAATAAATTACTCCTTCTCAATCAAATCTATATCTCTTTCCTTACTTTTTTCCCCCACAAAATCTTAATTGATCTTTTATCACCATTCTAGAAGTGTGAAGATGTCCTTGCTACAGAGCTCCACTCCAGTCTTTTGGTTTACAGATCAAAGTGATAAAATCGGCTTTCGTTAACAGTAACAATGCTGTAAGGAAAGTAATTTCTTCAACAGCATAGCATTACAGCATTTGTGAGGACACTTTTTAAAGTGTTTCTGCTCTTGTGCTAGCAAGTGGGTTACCTGGCATGCACCAGTTTTTCAGTAAACAAAAGTTTCCACTTTCTCCTATACTTTATGGTTTCCTGTTTAAGCTCACCTTCCATTTCTCCACCCTCTCTGATATGCTCATCATTTTTTTTCTTCAATTGGAAGGATCACCATGTGAAAATTGGGGCACCCAATGATATCTGAGATCTCAGATAACAGTTACCAAGGTCTCAGATGTTCATTAGCTAATTAGTAATATGGCTTCTAACAGTGATTGTCACGAAAAGCAGGTGATGCAAATTGCAAAGCTGTATAAATTCTGATTCCTCAAGTCTTCTCTCAACAATGAGAAGCCATGGGTACCTTTAAGTAACTGCCTAGCACTCTGAAAAATAAAACAACTGATACTCACAATGAAGGAGAAGGTTACAAGAAGATAGCAAAGCGATTTCTGGTAGCTGTTTCCTCAGTTCAAAATTTTATTAAGAAATGGCAGTTAACAGGAATGGTGGAGGTCAAGTTGACTTTCTGAAAGTGCTGTTCGTTAGATTGCTAGAAATGCAAATAAAAACTGCCGTTTGGCTGCAAAAGACCATCAGGAAGATTTACCAGACATTGGAGTGAAGGTGTACTGTTCTACTGTGCAGCGACATCTGAACAAATATGATGTTAATGGTAGAGTCAGCAGAAGAAAATCTTTTCCTGAATCCTAGCCACAAAATTCAACATGTAAAGTTTGCAGATGAACACCTAAACAAACCTGATGCAATTTGGAAACAAATGTTGTGGACAGATGAAGTCAAAACAGAACTTTTTGGCCACAATGTGCAAAGGTATGTTTGGAGAAAAAAGGGTACCGAATTTCAGGAAAAGATTGATCATGCTTTGGGCTTGTATTGCAGCCAGTGGCACGGGGAACATGTCATTGGTAGAGGAAAAAATGGATTAGAATAAATACCAGCAAATTCTGGAAGCAAACATCACACCATCTATAAAAAAAAGTTGAAGTTAAAAAGAGGATGAGTCCTACAAAAAGATAATGATCTGAAAAACACCTCAAAATCTATAATACCGTAAGAACAGCAAGAGTATGATTTTTGCCATGGCTCTCACATAACCATAATCTTAACATTATTGAAAAACTGTGGATAGATCTCAAAAGAGCAGTGCATGGAGGACAGCCTAAGTATCTTGCAGAGTTAGAAACTTTTGCAAGGATGAATGGTCGAAAATACCCCAAGTAAGAACTGCAACACTCTTGGCTGGCTACAAAAAGCATTTACAAGCTGTGATACTTGCCAAAGGGGGTGTTACTTAGCAAGTCACATATTGGTTGTATATAATAGTAATACATTTTATTTATATAGCACCTTTCCCATGCTCAAGGAGCTTCATGCTTCAGACTTCATGACAGGTGGCCACAGGAGCATGCAGTGACTGTATCTAATAATGTAAATGAAGTCTGTGACTGAAAATCACTAAAAAAGTCTTGTACTGTGATAGGGCATTTACTGAGAAACAATATGCTTTTGCACTTTTGGTTTACTCCTCAATAGAATTTAAATGCAGAGACAAGCTTTGCACATTTTGCCAATGTTCCTTGTGATAAGAGGTCTATGACGGAGTGTGATTTTTAAATAAATAATTGAGGCTGGCAGAGTGCAGGGTCTCCTACAGGTGTGGGTATGTGCATGCCGGCGCTGCTCTGAAGTTGAATAGGGTGCCTGGCTGATTGTGCATTCCCATGCAAATGCAAGCACGTCAGTCAGCTGACTCATTCACACCTCAGAGTAGGTAGAGGACAACACCTACACCCAATCGGGTAGTATATTGGGAGCCAAAACGGTAGAGAGGGAATCAGATTAAAGAGGAGAGAATGGAAGTTAAGGAAGGAGAGAGGCAGCATGATGAGGAGCCGGTGTAATAAAAAGTGGAGGTAAATGGTCGGGAGTATACCCAGAGGAAGCAAGCGGCAGGTCTGCGCTTGAGTGTGGGACCGGAGAAGGGTTGCTCCTTAGAGCAACAAAGGGGAGTAAGCATGGCCCTGTTGTGCATTATCTCCCTGTTCACACCAACGGACAGGCTGAGGGAGCTGCGAGTGGGGTTCGGCAGGCAGTCCTAATGATACAGACAGAGTTGTGGTAGAAGCCCAAACCTGGGACTTACTTAGAATACTGTACTTGTCAGTGGGCGTCTCCTCATGCTGATTTTAGAGAAAGGCAATGGGGCTCATGTTTATTTTAAATGGATAGATAGATTCCTGCCATGATTTTAACCTCATTTTCAGTGGATTATTTATTGGATTTCAGCCTCCATCTGAAACCTTTGATGTTATGGATTATTTATTCATTTATGAAGAATATTGCACTGTACTTGTGAACACTGTTTGCATTTGTTTGGATTTTATTAAAAGCACTTAGCACTTTTACACCAACCCCTTGCTGACTGTGTGTGTCCTCATTTGCATGGCTCATCTCAGTTAATGACTATTGACTGTTCCAGGTTCAAGAGGCTCCCGGAAGCAACCAGGGAGTGTGAAGCCAACCATTACATTCCATGAACAAACCTTTCCTGAATGACAAAACCCACTATTATACAATCATTAGAACTAGAATTATTTTGGCACATACTGAAGGGAATGCAAAAGAAAGGTGTAATTAAAACTTACCAAAAAATCTTCTTCACAGTAAACTTTTCCATTGACATTATAAAAAGCCTTGCCCCTCAGTCTTCTTCCTACAAAAGGAAAAAATAAAATAATATGGACTAAAGAGGTTAAATTATCAATATGCACTGGTATATTTTGAAAGTTATAAAACTTGCAATAAAAATTAAGGAAGGGTGATTTTCAATAAGCACATAGCAATCTTCAGTAAACAAACACACACAGAGCCCTGGTGATGGCACAGCAAAGGAAGATACAGTCAGTAGTGTTTTTTTGACATTAGGGGGGTATTTTGCATACATCGCTTAAATCATCCAAGATCAGAAGCCTCACCTTGGATGAGTTAATGTCGGTGAAGCTCATCCGGGATAAGTCAGTTTTTCAAAACGCAGCCATGTATTTTAGATTAGTCTAGCTGGATGTAATCATCTGAGATGAATGCGCACGCCCACGCTGATTAAAAAGCCCATATATATTGAGTCTAGAAAACATGATCAGCAAGTCTTTGATAGGCTGTAACAAAATGACGAAAGAACGGGCGCATTTTTTTTTCACACAAGCGGAGCAGGACCTTTTATTCGAAGGATATGAAGAATTTCAAGATTTAATATGCACAAGGGGTAACACTGCAAAAGCAGCCCAAACCATGAAAAGATAGCTGGCAAAAAGTGGGCGACAAATTAAACGCTAAGTAGTGTGCATTGTACTTACTGAATGCAGCGTTTCATTTCCTATGTCAGATTAATTATTATTATTTAATATGTCATAATTCCAGATCAAACATGAGCACAAGGAGAACATGGGAACAGGTTAAAGTGAAGTACAAGAATATACTTCAAACTGGTAAATATTGGTATGTAACTATTTAAAGAATTGTTGACATAAAGAATCATATATAATATGAAAAACATTCATTTTAAATCTAATAAGAAGGCAGACAAGCAAAAAACAGGTGGAGGTCCCTGCGGTCCAGACCTAACCCCTGCAGAAGAGTTGGCTCTCCAGCAAAATGGCCATCGCCCTTGTTTCTGAGGGCATTTTTTTTTGTTGGGTCAGTTGCAGGGAATGTCATATCCCTAGAACTTGTGTCTGAGCAACGAGATATTGACGAAGGTCAAATATTTGATGAAGACACTGTGTCTGATTATTCAACAGGAGGAGAGGTACATTTTCCACATAATGTTTGATCAAACTCCACTCTGATCAGTCCCATGTGCCCCAATCACATTTGGAAATCCTGAGTAATGAGAATGTTAGGCTGATTGTGAGATTCTTATGGAACTGTGGGTGCTTCTGCCTGTGTATCTGCAATGGCATGAAACGTTTCTTTTATTGTCTGCACACGCAGGTGTCCAGGAAACACTATGAAAACCCGAAGGAAATATTTCAGAGCCTACAGTATATAAAAAAAGTGCCGCTTGCAAAAAAACCCAAAGCAATGCTGTCAATGTGGCTGTGAGAGCCCGACTTCACCTAGTTTGATTTCGAATATAAGGTGCTACTAATTTTTGAGGTACAATATTCTCCCTCGGCTAAAGTGGTATCTTTCGAAAAGAATTCCCTCCGGGAGCAATAAAGGATCTTGCCAATTGCACAAAACCCTCTCTATATGAAATTCTCTTCTTATAACTTGTGCACCGATATCAATTGGTCTCTCATTCATGAATGGCAAAGCCATGACTGAATGAATTCCATGCACGGAAACTGATTAAGTGTGTGAGCTAATCCTTGTTTACATAGAACAAACCTGCTCTGAGCAGGTTTGAGGATTTGGATCTGCTGCTATGACAACACATCCAGCAAGAGTTTCGAAAAACCGACAGATCCAGGATCATGCCAAATCGTCAACAATTACATCGGCTAAACGAGTAATCCACGTACGAAAAATACCCCCTAGGTCTCAAAACTCCTGTTACGACCTACTCTAGACTTTTGTTTTTATACTCTAATTTGGTGTTTACCTTAATTGGGTCCTGCCCTAATTACCCACTCAAGTTGCTTATTAATTAACTCACCTGGGTTATGGGTGGGGTGTAGGTTTATAAATTAAGCTTCTTTGGGATTTAGGTCAGAGAGACTGCGTGTATGAGAGAGAGAGAGAGAGAGAGAGAGAGCGAGCGAGCGAGCGAGCGAGCACGCACGCACACATGGTATGGAGAGTTAGGGTTGGATAGTTTGGGTTTTTGGTTGCTTAATAAAGAAATATAATTGTAAGCTAGCCATCTAAGTAATAAATGCAAATAGTTTGTATCTAGCTGTAAACTTTGTGAAGTTAGACAGCTATGTTAGTGTGGTTCTCCTGCCTTGCTTGTTTTGTGTAATTTTTGTGTTTTTTTTTTGGTTTTTTTTACAATAAATTGAGCCTGTTTTTATTTAGCTGGTTTAGTTTTTTCGTGTTTTGTCTCCCTGTTTCTCACTTGTGTGCAGCATATTTATATATCCCTAGACTTTTTTGGTAGGCTGTAACACCTCCATTCATGTAATTTAAAGTAAAAGCTAATTATGTACCAGGCTGGCCAGTTTCAGCAAGTAAATGATTACAGAAAGGCAAGACTTTACCCATCATGGAAACCAAGTATAAAGTGACAGACTACCTGTTCGATGACAGGTCTTCTCATAAAATCAACAACCTAGACTTTTTTTTTTAATATATAAATTATTTATTTTGCTACTTGAAGATTATTCTTGTATTTTGTGGTGCTGAAGGCTACTAGCTTATCTGTTAAACTGTAGACAAAGAGATCATATTAGCAACTTACTTAACCTGCCAGTGCTCCAATTTTTGAAATATGGAAAATTAAAACATTACTAACTAAATGCAAATAAAGACCACACTATTGTTATGATGGGTGGCACGGTGGGGCAGTGGTAGAGCTGATGCCTCGCAGTAAGGAGACCTGGGTTCACCTCCTACATGGAGTTTGCATGTTCTCCCCATGTCCACGTGGGTTTCCTCCAGGTGCTCCGGTTTCCTCCCACAGTCCAAAGACATGCAGGTTAGCTGCACTGGTGATCCTAAATTGTCCCTAGTGTGTGCGCCCTGCCCGGGGTTTGTTCCTGCCCTGTGCAGGCTGGGATTGGCTCCAGCAGACCTCCCCGTGACCCTGTGTTAGGATATAGTAGGTTGGACAATGACTGAATGACTGATTATCTTTATGATGCCCATGTTTGTCAAATTACAATCCCTTCAGTGACATCAGAAGTCTTCCATAACACAACTCGTTATATAATAAAACACAAGGGCTGTAACAAGAAGTTCGTTGGTGGAGACACCTTAGTAAAAATGGCCAGTTTTTGTCAGCAGTACACATGTGTACAAAGACTGAGTGAAAGAATGTTTACTTTCTGGGATTGTCATCACCTTGTACTGTCCTCGTTACTTTTAACAGTCCCTCAGATTGTATATTCTGGTTGCGGTAAAATTTAATGTAGATGGATACTAAGATGAATGACATTCATAATCTGAACACAATTTCATTATATGAGCAAATACATACAGAAGAAAACTAATCACTTTCTTTAGACATATCAGTTCTTTGGCTCACAGACACTTAAATTTGTTTCTCTTTCACTCACAACTATCATTTGTTTGAATTAGATATCCTTTCATATCTTGCTAAAATTTACACAGCTATGCTGCATCACAAGATTCATTATTCTCAAAGGTAGAAAAAAAAAAGACACTTTGCCACAAATTTCACGTTTGCTTTCCCATCTATCAATCTAAAATTCTTTAACTGGATTCCCGCTGGTCCTAAGAACACCTTTATGATTGACATCATTTTGCCACAGAGTGACCAATTTCAGAGTGGTAATAGCAGCCAGTCTCTAAATCCAGACTGAACCGAGAGTTTATCCTCTCTCTTTAATAAAAATGCTCATGAAGGTTCCATTTTCCACTTGCAAACATTGCCATTAAAATTCTTTCTGCACCCAAATTGGGAGATAAAACATAAATGTGATGGTCACTTAAGTTAGTGTGGCTGAACTGTTGCCAAAGGGATTACAAATGTGGCTCTTTATTTTAGTAGAGCCAACTACTCAGACTGGTGTCTGTTTCACCTTCAATGGTTTGCAGATGCACCCATGGAAAGGCAAAATACTCTTCCCTTATAAATTGGGCTGTGAGCCTTTTAATATGGAGCATCATTTACTTTCACCGGCCATTCCAAATGTTAAATGTACAAACTTTGGCCTGCAAGACAAACAGAAAGCAGAACAGATTCCCCCTGTTCTACTGGGCAATTTGTTTCTAAATTACTAGCTGTGCTGTGCAAACAGACACATTCCTTCTGCCTGAGGTCACTGGCTTGCCCTATTCAACTTCGGCCTGTGCTGGGGGTTTTCATGCCGGGAGGAGGGAGAGGCCCTTCCTCTACCCTTCTTTGTCAGTGGCACTGCTAGGAGCACCATTCGCAGTTCAAACTCTTCCAAACAAAAGGTGGCACTGCATGCCTGAGGCCTGCAATGCTGGAGTACAGGAACTCGACCTTTGCTTTTCATGCCAAGTCTTTCCCTGATGTGGGTAACAATGGTGCTGAAACAGAATCAGGGCCTGCAAATAACCTGAAGCCTTGCAGCATTCACATGCTTGTTAGTTAAAATGAAGCACACGATTAACAGCTAAAAATAGACTAAAATCAACAAAAAAAAATATTCTGAATACATTTTCATAACCAAATTCACTCATATTTAATAGAACATCGGGAATGCACTTATACCTTTATGTGTGACTGATGCAAAACAAAAGGATTCAAACTTTAATAAGCAACAACAGGAGGCATGCTTATGTTTTTTCATCCACACAACATAACTTATGTTCCCCACTAATAACCCCATTGGAGGGTTCTAAAGTTTACATGGATGAGTCAGGACTACATTTCATACCACCAGTAAATACTAAAAGGAGAAGTGTAAATGCATTGTTGTTATGTCAACCCATTGAGATGTGCAAAATTTGTTACAATAGCTATGTTACCTGAGGTAGCAGAATAAATTTAAAAATATTTAATATTTGATATCTCTTGCCCTACATGTACCCTTAGCATTTGTCCTATACTCTTCTCGGTATCCTCATGTGTCTCAACATATCTTGGATGGAGGTTCTTGTATCAATCATTTTGAGGCATGTTGCTCAACTTATGTCTGCATTTTGACTATCAGTAACGGCAAACAATCCCCCCCATTATCCACCATGAAAACAACATTTGCATTCTTGTCAATAATTTGTTTAAAGGCAACTTTCCTCTGTTTTCGTGTGTGTCAACCTTCCTTACCCAGTGCTTTCTGTCTTGATCATGTTTCACTGACCAAACTGAGTACTCGGAAAGACCGGACACACATCCAGACATTAGCATTTTATTATATAGAATGGATCACAAAATTAGTAGGCAGGAGGTCTATAATAGAGTAATATCGTAAAAGTGAACAAATAAGACCAATTGTACATAGGTGGGATTGTATCTGCAATAATTACTGCAAGAAATTGCTGAGTAGCCAGCACAAAATAATATATTCAGTAGGGGCAAAAAAAATGTATTCATCCTAAATAGAGGCACTTGTATAATACAGGGTTATCCTTGATGCGTCTTTTTCTTCTCCTTTGAGATGATGCAGGTATAACCTCTGATGAATTACAGAGTGGGAGTTCAAATGAACATGAGTTGGGATAGACAGCTAATAAGTTTTCTTTGCTTTGGGCCATTAGGCATGGCTAGTGTGAAGTGAGGGCTTGAACTGTGGTGAGGCAGCATGATGTAATGACCATTGGGTTCTGAACTCAAGATGGATATGGAAACAGGACATAAATAATCAATGTCCACTGCAAAACTGGGTGGGGTTAGGATGGGGGCAAGAAATCAGATACACGAAAAGAGAGGAAAGAAGAATGGAATATGTGGACAAAGTTCAAAGTCAAATTACTGTCTCATATACAAGTAGCTAGTCTGAAATATGTGCATCTTGTAAGGAAAGCCTTGGCAGGGCAGTTTACTATTACCAGTCTTCCATTGCAATGCTCTTTCGTTGATGAGGAGCATGTCATATTGTGATGATAGCCTATATTTTCTTGATATGTAGGGCTCCTCTCTACCTTTGT
The DNA here is from genome assembly GCF_016835505.1 of Polypterus senegalus. Lineage (NCBI taxonomy): Eukaryota > Metazoa > Chordata > Cladistia > Polypteriformes > Polypteridae > Polypterus > Polypterus senegalus. Next base: position 104,233,061 of record NC_053162.1, on the reverse strand, counting down.
TAATGACACATGGCTCAATACAAACTCTGAATCAATTTAAAATTCTCAACTTACTTAATCTGCTGGCTTTCTGGAACCAGAAACATTATTTCTTGTAAATGTTTACTACATACTGACATGAACCTGAGAAAGGAATGGAAAGAGGTTGCAAAGTCTCCTCAATATTGTTTATCACAAATAAATCTTAATTATAATCTCAGATGTGCAAGCAATGTAGGACCTTAAGAAGCACTGACAGTCATTAACCTGGACAAGAATTAAATTCAAGCTGACATCAAGGTGTATGATAAGACAAAGTAGAGTGCTCAGCAAATTCAAGCTCAAGAACCAATGTAACATAAATCTATCATAAGGGAATACTTTGATGAAAAGCCTCATCAAATTGTTTCAAAAAACATTCACATCAAGGCACCAGTGGCATGCAAAATTATGATGGTCTTTTGAAAGATTTGTTGTAAAAACCAGGAGCAAAGAACAAATAGGCATGGGAAGTGATACAGATGACAAGGATGCTAGTAAGATATCTGAAGGTATCAACAGCATCTGCAATAACAGCATAGTCCAGTTAGGAAGCAACTCCCTGCAGCAAAATTAAAGACTGTGATGCATAAAGATTCACAGTTGGATGTTCAAGTGGATCATTAAGGAAAACCACAACTTCGAGTCTTAACACAATAATCAAGCTGATGGTAAAGTAGGACAAAAAAGTTAGGAAAAAAAACCAGATCTTAGGATCTTGTGACAGGTGAGGAGCAGGGCAGAAGAAATTATTATTTCTAGAAGAGGCTGAAGAGGTTGGACTGGCAGGTTGGGTGATGTTGACAGCTGTGTGGCTATTGAGAGGGGCAAGGAGGGGGCTTAGAAAGGCAGTAGTCCTAAAGTATACAGTACAATATGGAGACGGTCAAAGTCTGGAAAATAATATACATGGTATATCATTGACTTTCTCAATTAATAGAACATTAGAACAGTTGTGACAAGAATAGGTTATTTAGTCAGACAAACCTATCCATCCTATTTTCCTTAGGCTGTGAAAGGTCCCTAAAGTCCTACTCTTCACCGCATTAAAAAAAAAATTCCAAAATTTGTACAAAATCTGCCCGAAATAAATTGTTTATAATTGTGTCCCTGTTTTTTTTGTGGAATTTTTTTTTAGAAGTTACAGTATTACAGTTCAGATCCACAGAACTAACTCCTTTCATTAATTTTTAAAACGTCGATTATGTCACCCTTTAATCTCCATTTGCTTGAGTTGGAAAAGGTTCAGTCTTTCCGCATACCTCTTAGCCTAGGTTGTTCTCCTCTGGACTTTCTCTAGCACAGCTACGTCTTCTTTATAATACAGAGACCAAAACTGCACAAGATAATTCCTCATTAGTGTGTTATGTAACTTAAACATACACTGCCTTGACGTCTAGTCCACACAACGTGATATGTAACCCTAACATTCTATTCAACCTTCTTGATTGCTTCTGTAAACTGTCAAGATATAGATTAGGACGAGTTACCATGAATCCTAGGTATTTCTCATAAGGGATACTTTCAAGTTTCAGACCTCCCATTGGGTATTCAAATCTAGCATTTCTATTATTTGTGTGTAATGACTTACATTTATTTATATTATATTTCATCTGCCTTAAATTTGCACCGGCCTTTATGCTGTTTAAGTCCATTTGTAGCAATTTACATTCTACATTTTCCCCATTTATTGTATCATTTACAAACTTATTTCTATTCCTGTCCTTTTATACATATTAAAAATAGCAGATGCCCCAGTGCTGGCCCCTCACACCATAACTCTTTGATTCCTGTGTTTGAGACAGTTTTGCACCCATCAGTGCTATATAAATAAAATGCATTATTATCTACATACTAGTCCTGAATTCACTTCTTTTAGTTTGATGTTCAGTCTCTCATGTAGGACCCTATTAGTATTCTAAGCAAGTTTTTCTAGTTCAGGGATGCTAAACTGCCACAAATATAATATATATTTATATAACTGGAAAAAAGCAGGGCATGAATCACACTGTTAGCCAGTGGTCAAGGCCGAACCTGTAACCGTGTGGTTAAAACTCAAAATTTTTAAACAGTAGTCCGTAGTTCCTATATCTGTTTCCTTCACAACCAGGCAATTTATGAAGTTCAAAAATACTGCATTTTAGCCAAGTTAAAACTTGGGCAAAACAATAAGTAGGAGGGAAAGTACCAGCACTCTGCAAGTGTAATATATATATATATATATATACATACATATAAAGCATACAGTATAGTACATGTTGTACTGTACTACTTTATTGCTTTTTAGGTTTCATATTTTGGATCAAACCATACAAATTAACAGCAGAAGGTCCCAAAGCTAAGCTTTTCATACACAAGGCAGATGCAGAACTTATTTTAGCTCAGAAAAAAATCTTATTCCTGTATTTTACATAATAAGGTCAAGGTGAAATAGTTTCAGGCAGAGAAAAGGGTGCAACTTAATTGTAAATTAGATGCAATGCAGGATATCTTTGAAAGCTAGGAACTGAAGAAACAGATGATGTTCCAAAATAAATTGAGTCATACATCAGTGGTTAGTGAGAGATTAGATACAATATTAAGAAAAAAAGAAATTCATAGAAATTCTTGACCTTTCAAGTCCCAAACTGGATAATTAAATATCAGCCTAAACATTGCTACCATCAACCCATGACATGATACATTTGATTGGACATTTAAAGCAATTCAGATACTGAATGTGAATTGAGAATAAAACAAGTTTCAGCATCTTGCACCAAAGCTAATGCAAATTCCTAACTGATCATATAGGAAAACTTTCCCAGAATGCTAGGAGTTGAAAGTACAGTGAAGCATCCTGTAAAAAAAAATTATTTTGGATTCTTTTTCATAATTATTACTCAGGCACTATGTAGTAGAGGCATAGGATTGATTTAATAGGATGCAATGCTGTGAATCATGCTGGATTGTATTACTGCTACATCTCATTAGTAAATCTTATGTCAAATCAGAAAACACAGATGAATGAATTTGCTTTATTTGTGTCAAGCAGTCTTATCTATAGTTAACATATGGGAGAACCTGCTTTGCACTTTTCTAGCACGTACACCATTAGTAATGTTTCACATATATAACAAGAGCTGTGGTTCGGAGTTTAAGTTATCATTCATAACAAGCATGTGAATTTGTCCAGTGCACCTTACTTATATGATTTGGCTTCCCTGCTGGCTGTCTTGTCCAAAAATGCCAAAAATGGCTAGACTTGACTTTAGTTTGGTTTTGTACAACATGCTTTTTTGAGCAAATTCTGACAGATCATTTAGAACATTTGCTTGTTTTCTTAAATTTATGTTTTTTGTATAGCAATATGTTCGCTGTGGTGACCCCTAAATGGGAGAAACGAAAGAAGAACTAGTATTTTGTATAAGCATAGAATTTGTCATTTATCAGTTTTATGTATCAAATGCTGTCTGTTTGACATGGAATACTGCCTTAATAAAATGTCTTTAAATTGTAATTTATGTTAAAATAATACTAGGGTCTAATTTGAACATCAGATTGAGCTCTCTGTGGAAGCATTCACTGGCTCCATTTTTATGCAGTGGACAAGTACTGGCTTCATTTAGCACAAAAATTAAAAATGTTTAAAACAAAATTAGACAAAGCAATATCTTCCCTGTTTGGTTACACAATTCCTTCAACACTAGTAGAATATACAAACTGGAAATTACATGGCAGAGCATCATCTCCAGAAAAAAACACAAAAGCGTGACAGTTAAGACACAGTCATAAACCAGATTTTGTTTTAATTCTTCCTCAGTTCTCAAAGACCAATGTAGTTTTTCATTTCAATTAATTTTTTAAAATTGCTTCCTGTTAAAACTCTTGATTCATTAAAAATCTTATTTTCCCATTTCTATGATCAAACAATTTACAAACTACCCCAAGTAAATACTCAAGTTTTCAAATACACTGATATTTTTTTCTCTGGATTGTATTAGAGTTATATACAAGGATTTTACTAACTGGTTTATTCTTCTATTTTCTTTTCTTTTTTTAATTAGCCACATGATAATCAGCAGACATAGGCGCCAGTGATACTTCATCAGCCGCTCGAAGGTTAGCCTTGGTATTTACACTTTTGCTTGATATTTGCTAATTGGAGGTGTTAAAATGAGAAATACTTTGTGCTAAGTGCTAACATTTTGCTGCCTTAATAAGTAAAGAAAATATAATGAAGCACAAAAACAAAGAAAATGAAGCATCTAAGACATCTAAGCATCTATCTGAATTCCACAAAAATATGAGATATTCAAAAATATACATTTCACTCACAGTACAGACTAAATGGAGGAAGGGGCAATTAATTTAATAATTAGCTCAATTTATCATGGAAATGAGTGTTTGAGTAAGACAACTTTCTGGATTGAAAAATTCCAGCCAGACAAATTCCCTGAGGAAAATATAAAGAACACCAGATAACAGAAAATGCTTGATTCCTATCTTGGCAGTAAAGTACCAATGAAAAAGTGTACCATACAATCTACTAATCGTATTTTAGGTGTACATTAAACTGCATTAGTGGTTGCTTTAACCTGGCCTGCATCACACAAATGCAAACACTTAGTAAACGACTATTTCCCTTTTGGTCTTGAACATAAGTTAACAATAATTAAAAAAATTTTAGTAGATCTGTGAGTGTGGTCATAAAGAAGGGATAAAAAAAAGGACCAACTAGATTTACACATGAGATGAATCCATGTGTAATCCATGCAGTTTGTGAACAGATTCCTGTTATGGCTGCATTGAAATCACCTACCAGAGGACCCTCACAACTTCAATTTCATCTAAAGCCTGAAAAACAGGTCTTCTTGTTTACATGAATATTCTTCAATTCAATTCTGAATTTTTCAGCATATTTGTATGCTACAAAACATCCTGAGCTCTCATCAATTGCTGAATAGCAGGCAACTGAAATCACTAAAAAATGTATAATTACAGAAGCAATTATGGGTCAATCAATGAAACCATTGGCCTGAATACATTTTCAAAGGATTAATTCATATTTTATGTTTAAGTACTCAATGGTTTAAGTGGATCTAGGATTTGTCTTTTAGGAGACAAGTGCACAGACAATTTCAGCCTCTGCCTTGAGAGCCATTAGAATTGTTTTTGCCTTTTACCCTATCTAGTAGAATATGCCATAAGAGAAAAATGATGCCTCAGATACAGAGCTGACTGCAGTCAACATACGAGGACAAAGCACAATTGTTCCTTCAAATGAAGACAAGCCATAGGATAGGGAGTCTCCCCCACAGAGCACTAATTGGCATTCCTATGTCAAACAGGTAACAAAAGTCTGATCTATGTTTCCAGAGAAGGATAGTATTTAGTTACATTATGTTTACACCAGAGCCTGAACTCAACAAGCTTTTCAATGTGATGGCTAAAGCAGACTAAATGTGGGTTGGTTGTGCTAAGATTCCCATTTTGTATGAAAATTACACTTATTTTTCACTTACAAGTTGAATATTATTTGATGCTAATTTTAATATTTTTCTAAATGCTCAATAAAAATGTATAGTCTGGCAATATTCCTAGGTTAATTGCTTCATTCCACATCTCTACACACTACAGTATCTAACCCTTAAGCTAAAATATCAGTATGTCTACAGTTTTCAAGAATAACTACTCTATAGATAACAGTCTTCCTATAGAGTAGCACATTCAAGCAGCAAAAACATGTGATCATTGTAGGATGCACAATCAAAAGATTATAGACAGTGTATATATTCCAAGTATAGAATTTAGGAAGACAAGCAGTGGACATGAATTGCAGCCATATCAAAAGGATCTTTATAAGCTTTCACCCAATTTACTGCGATTCAGGAATTGCCCTTGCATTGGGCATTACTCCTGTCGTGATTAACCTATGGTGGACAACAAATTTAGAAATCACAAGTCTTCAATTCTTATAGAACTAACATAATTGAGAAATGTTTACAGTATTTGGTAAAAACAGAAATCTGTGGAGTTTTGTTTTATTTACAGAGTCGGTATAGAAACTGAAAACACGAAAAAAAATAAAGGCAGGTCAACAGTTTTACCTTAGGCACTAGAAAAGTCAAAAAGGGTACAGAAACTCCAGTTCACAGTCTACATAATCATATGATGCAACTCTTCAGAGAATTAGCTCTTGAATGCATTCTAAGGAGGTCACTGTAGCAGGTGGAAATTCTTCTACTGTTGCTTCTTGTATTATACCAGCCCCTTCCCTTCAGAATGTCTGACACCTTATATTTCAAATCGTAACCTTAGATCCTCAAATGAGTGTCTCCTTAGGATTCCAAAAGCTAAACTTAAAAGAAGTGGTGAGGTGGCCTTCTGCTGTTATGCACCTAAAATCTGGAATAGCCTGCCAATAGGAATTCGCCAGGCTAATACAGTAGAGCACTTTAAAACACTGCTGAAAACACATTACTTTAACATGGCCTTTTAATAACTTCACTTTTACTTAATACTGATACTCTGTATGTTCAATTCATCATAATAACTATTCATAGAGGCTCCAAAATCCGTACTGACCCCAACTCTCTTTTCTGTTTCTTTTTCCGGTTTCTTTGTGGTGGCGGCCTGCGCCACCACCACCTAATCAAAGCATCATGATGCTCCAACATTGATGGACTGAAAGCCAGAAGTCTACGTGACCATCATCATCAAGTCCTTCCATGAGAACCCTAAATACAAAGAGGACTGTTTGATTTATGTTAGGTAGATTGCTCAGAGGGGACTGGGCGGTCTCTTGGTCTGGAATCCCTACAGATTTTATTTTTTTCTCCAGCCTCTGGAGTTATTTTTTTTGTTTTTTCTGTCCACCCTGGCCATCGGACCTTACTTATTCTATGTTAATTAAGGTTGACTTATTTTTATTTTTTATTGTGTCTTCTATTTTTCTATTCTTCATTTTGTAAAGCACTTTGAGCTACATTTTTTGTATGAAAATGTGCTATATAAATAAATGTTGTTGTTGTTCCCAGCAACCAGTCAACACAGAAGAGAATGAAGTTGTCAGTTACATAGTCAGTTTCCATCTGTTCAATAAGACAGCGGATTAACTGCCTTGTCAATTTTCATTTCACCATCTTTAGCACTGGGAGAACTCATGATGGGACCAAATCTTCCCCCAACTGTTGATGACCCTTTCCCAAACTTTTGATGCTGATTGGTCATTTCACCACATTCAGTTTTAGCAAGATTAATGCATTTTGATTCAATTCAATACCATGCAATACAATCAGGAGTTAGTTGAGACATGTGAATTATCAACATAATTTAAAATGTAATACACTTTTGCATTTTAAACTGACTCGAATATTGCACACCATAGTGAAAAACAATTGATTGTTTGGCTGATATGTTTTTAACATACAGTGGTGTGAAAAACTATTTGCCCCCTTCCTGATTTCTTATTCTTTTGCATGTTTGTCACACAAAATGTTTCTGATCATCAAACACATTTAACCATTAGTCAAATATGACACAAGTAAACACAAAAGGCAGTTTTTAAATGATGGTTTTTATTATTTAGGGAGAAAAAAAAATCCAAACCTACATGGCCCTGTGTGAAAAAGTAATTGCCCCCTGAACCTAATAACTGGTTGGGCCACCCTTAGCAGCAATAACTGCAATCAAGTGTTTGCGATAACTTGCAATGAGTCTGTTACAGCACTCTGGAGGAATTTTGGCCAACTCATCTTTGCAGAATTGTTGTAATTCAGCTTTATTTGAGGGTTTTCTAGCATGAACCACCTTTTTAAGGTCATGCCATAGCATCTCAATTGGATTCAGGTCAGGACTTTGACTAGGCCACTCCAAAGTCTTCATTTTGTTTTTCTTCAGCCAATCAAAGGTGGATTTGCTGGTGTGTTTTGGGTCATTGTCCTGTTGCAGCACCCAAGATCGCTTCAGCTTGAGTTGACGAACAGATGGCCGGACAGTCTCCTTCAGGAGTTTTTGGTAGACAGTAGAATTCATGGTTCCATCTATCACAGCAAGCCTTCCAGGTCCTGAAGCAGCAAAACAACCCCAGACCATCACACTACCACCACCATATTTTACTGTTGGTATGATGTTCTTTTTCTGAAATGCTGTGTTCCTTTTACGCCAGATGTAACGGGACAAAAGTTCAACTTTTGTCTCATCAGTTCACAAGGTATTTTTCCAAAAGTCTTGGCAATCATTGAGATGTTTCTTAGCAAAATTGAGAGGAGCCCTAATGTTCTTTTTGCTTAACAATGGTTTGCGTCTTGGAAATCTGCCATGCAGGCCGTTTTGCCCAGTCTCTTTCTTATGGTGGAGTCGTGAACACTGACCTTAATTGAGGCAAGTGAGGCCTGCAGTTCTTTAGACGTTGTCCTGGGGTCTTTTGTGACCTCTCGGATGAGTCGTCTCTGCGCTCTTGGGGTAATTTTGGCTGGCCTGCCCCTCCTGGGAAGGTTCACCACTGTTCCATGTTTTTGCCATTTGTGGATAATGGCTCTCACTGTGGTTCGCTGGAGTCCCAAAGTTTTAGAAATGGCTTTATAACCTTTACCAGACTGATAGATCTCAATTACTTCTGTTCTCATTTGTTCCTGAATTTCTTTGGATCTTGGCATGATGTCTAGCTTTTGAGGTGCTTTTGGTCTACTTCTCTGTGTCAGGCAGCTCCTATTTAAGTGATTTCTTGATTGAAACTGGTGTGGCAGTAATCAGGCCTGGGGGTGGCTACGGAAATTGAACTCAGGTGTGATACACCACAGTTAGGTTATTTTTAACAAGGGGCAATTACTTTTCACACAGGGCCATGAAGGTTTGGATTTTTTCTCCCTAAATAATAAAAACCATCATTTAAAAACTGCCTTTTGTGTTTACTTGTGTCATATTTGACTAATGGTTAAATGTGTTTGATGATCAGAAACATTTTGTGTGACAAACATGCAAAAGAATAAGAAATCAGGAAGGGGGCAAATAGTTTTTCACACCACTGTATGTAGTTAACATGTTGGATTACATTTAATTTTGTCACAAATAAGCTTCCATTTAAACATACCATACTCAGCGATAAATACTAAAAAGCTGTGTAATTGTAAATGGTTTATATTTTAGAGTAACCATTTCACATCACCTTCCTTCTCTCTTGGACCCATAGATGGCTAGGGAGACTCTTACACCACACAAGCTGTCTCTCATCCAATGAGATCGAAAAGACTTCACAAGATAACATATATAATTATTTCCAAAACCAGAAAAAAAAAAAAGATATGCAAATTTATGTGCATATACAATATACGATTCTAATCTTAAAATAATTAATTTTACTTTATTTTATATTATGATTTAATTTGTCAGCAATGCCTCAACTACCTGCTTTGCAAAATTAAGATCAAGTTCAAAATGTCCCTTTTAATTTCCTTAATCATATTTCAAATAGCAATAGCCATTGAAATGGTTTATTTAAATTACCACACCTCTGGAAGCGCATACACACACGCACTCCTCATAGCTGTGGAAACACGCTGGATTAAACCTAACCTTACTTGCCAGATCAAGTAAGAGAATAATTTAAAATAATCAGAGGTAAAATGTAACCTTTTCAACATTATCATTAATCGGTTTGCATGGGTAAAACAAAAAGTCTCTTAGTTATTACCGTGCCCAAGTAAATACATGGCTCTATGTACTCACTCCTAAATGCCCTAATGCAAAAAAATATACAGTGTATTTAATGTTTAATTTTGTATTTAATATTTATTTAGTATTTCATTTTAATACAGTATATATGTATTTTTTTATGAAATCAGTAAAAGGGAACAGGTGCTATCATTTTCTGCACTCTCATTCAACAAAGCCCTGTAAGATACCTATTAAATACCTATTGTAAAGTATTATATACCTTATAAAATATTATTAAATAGAAATATATTCTAAAAATCCATCCATCCATTATCCAACCCGCTATACACTAACTCAGTGGTTCTCAACCTGTGGGGCGGGCCCCCCTAGGGGGGTGCGAAATAACAAAAAGGGGGGCGCAAAGATGCGAGAAAAAGAAAACAAGATTCAAAAATATAAAAAATACATCCATTGAAACCAAAACAAATTAACTTAAACTACATTCTGATACTAGAACAATAAATATAGTTAGATAAATAGAGTTAGATAAATGTCGATAAAAGTTAAGTAGGTATAATAAAATATGCATCTACATTTCAAAAAAATGTTAGGGGGGGGCGCGATTAAAACTGTTATGAAAACTCGGGTCACAAATACTTAAAGGTTGAGAAACGCTGCTCTAACTACAGGGTCACGGGGGTCTGCTAGAGCCAATCCCAGCCAACACAGGGCACAAGGCAGGAAACAAAGCGCAGGGCACAAACACACACACACCAAGCACATACTAGGGACAATTTAGGATCGCCAATGCACATAACCTGCATGTGTTTGGACTGTGGGAGGAAACCAGAGCACCCAGAGAAAACCCACACAGACACGGGGAGAACATGCAAACTCCGCGCACGGAGGACCCGGGAAGCGAACCCGGTCTCCTAACTGCGATGCAGCAGCAGTACCCACTGCGCCACCGTGCCGCCCCATTATAAAAATATTTAAAAATATATATTATACAAATATTAATATATCAAATTCCTATTGTAAAAATACACATCACGTATATTAAATTGCGATAGTCACTCTAATCAACTGAAGATAACTGTGTTATGGATTTAAATAAGTCTTTAACTGACTAATCATATTGCAAAAAATTTTCTTTAGAAACTTTCTTCTTCTAAAGACACTTTTTGAGTTTTGCAAGAAAACAGTGACACAGTTAGAAATTTGTTAAGGGTAAATTTTGCACAAACATTAGTTAAGGTTTTCTTCACACAGAGAACAATAGACACATGGAACAAGTTACCAAGTAGTGTGGTTAACAGTAGAACTTTAAGGACCTTCAAAACTAGACTTGAAGTTATTTTGGAAAAATAAAGTGGATGTGCTAAGTGACCTGTTCTCAACTAGATTGTTCTAATGAAAGAACTGGATCCTTGATTCTTTCTCAATACCTGTAATGGATATATATTTGGCTACTCAAATGATAACAGAAGCAAGGCTATGGAATGTACTTACTACTTAATGCTGCAAGACTCAATGGCAGTGCATGTAAGAATGTGTTCTAAGCAATTATGATTGTAATACTGGCTATTATTGATGCTTGTCTACTGTTTTGTAATGTGTTTTTATCAAGTAGTGTTGCTGTATCTCTATATTTTAAGTTTTAAAGGAGACTATTTTTGACAGTGTCATTAGTTGTCTGGAAATTGTTCCACAATTATAGACGCACTTTTTTTGTAGATTGGTGAACCTCTGCCCATCTTTACTTGTGAGAGACTACCTCTCTAAGATGCTCTTTTTATACCCAATCATGTTACTCATCTGTTGCCAATTCACCTAATTAGTTGCAAAATGTTCCTCCAGCTGTTTCTTTTTAGTACCACTTACTTTGTTTCCCCCATTCTAACTTTTTTGAGATGTGTTGCTGCCATCAAATCCAAAATGGGCAAAAACATTTTATATGTTTTTTATGTTTTATTATGAATAAAATATGGGATTATGATATTTGGAAATCATTGCATTCTATTTTTATTTTCATTTTACTCAGTGTCCCAACTTTTTTGGAATTAGGGGTGTAAAATAAAATAAGGAGCAGTGGAAAAAAAAGAGCCTTTTTAAATGTCAGAGAATCGGGATTCACAATTGGTTCATTATGAAAATACATATAAGATCCCAGGCAAATTATTCATTGTATTTGGAAATACTATTATTGTAGCTGATACTCTCATCTAAAATATAAAACAAAAGATAAAGTTACGGTCATCACTAGCATGCAAATGCTCCATTTGCCCTCATTGCAAACCCTCCATTATATGAATGGAAATAAATAATAATTTGATATTTCAAAAGTACAAAAGAGATTTTAAATTATTTGACACTGGACAGGATGTAGTATACTGTAATTGTGCAGAATTGATTATACCTGCAATAAAGACACTAAATCACTGCAAATGAAAAATTACCATTTTAAACAGGCATGTACTGCATTGCAGATAACATAAGTATATATTTATTCTATAGGCACTTTATTAGTTTTTTTTTGTTTGTAATTTTATGCACACCTCCCACTCCTTACCAAAGAAAAAACCCAATTAAGTTATTTTGTTGCTATCAACACTTGATGCAGTAAATAACTCTTTTCATGGTTATTAAATCCAATCAGTTTTAAGCTGAGCTGTGATTTTAAACATCTGACTTGTCAGGCATGAGGCCAAGAGAAACCCTAAATTATATAAACGCAATACAATTTTTCCAAATGTCCCATTCATATATAATCATGTTGGCAATAATATACATTCATCATTATCAGGTTTCTTTAAGACTTCTTCTGACTTTTGTGCATCATGACTAAATTTTCCACTAATTCCTTTCTTCACTCTGTCCTTCCACCAGTATATTTAGGTTAGTGTACACAAGACTGGCTATATGTTAGAGGTTTAGCCTCTGGTATTCTAGTGAAGGAATCAAAATATGCTTATTATTATTGCTGACATTTTCGCTATATTTAATTAATTAATATAAAATTACACCAACAATGTCTAATCCCACTTTACTGTCAGTGCAACAATCATTTTTAAAAATGTTCTGCTCGTGATAGTTTTGGATTTTAATTAATAATGGCTCACGGTAAAAACCTGCATTTGCTATGGCCTGCAAAGTTCTGTCTGATAAAAGTCATATTGGCAGATCTGTCTGATATACTGTGCCCTGTGCAAGTGTAGACAAATCAGTATATATTTGCTCTTCTCTGGTGAGTTGATTGTGTAAGCATAACAGGTTTAAGCTACCCTGAACCCAAAGTCAGAAATAACCAGGAATAAAGTGCAAAAATATTTCCCAGTTAGACATTTTTTGCCCTTTCAGCATAATGCTGGCAATAATTTAATATGCATAGCTGTTACTATTATAGTAACAACTCAGTCTTGACACTCCGATTCCATCTAATGTTTGCTTTACATCTTACTGCTTCTCATCCACACACCTTTGGATTCTGACTAATAAACACACTCATTCATAAAATGGACTGCTTCAATGCAAGACCAGCAACTGCAATACCTATTGCAAACATAAAGGACAAAACAACAGGTTAATATACCAACCTCTGATTAATGCAATATCAGGTTATAACAGATACAATGTATGTGCTCATAAAATACATTTAATGCAGTGCAATGCTTGCTGAGCTTTAGTCCATCATATTTTTTCTGGGATATTTATTTAGAACAGGCAGTAACTGTAGTGTTTCATTTGTCATGCACAGCCACCCAGAGAAGATTCAAATGAGCCAAAAGAATTTTTAAATAAGAACAAACACCATAAAATTTCTTAATGAGCAACAAGAATACATAAGGCATACATCCATGACCACTTTTTACTCATAGGCACCTGCATTCACTTCTGTCAGCATTTAATTTACTGTATTTCTTTGAGCTCTACACTACTATGTTACTAGTGGTATATGCAAATGCTGCACCGTAAATTACAATAACACTAGGACTCTCGTTGTTTTAACCTGTATTAACTATCACCTGTGACTGATGAAACCACATCAAGAAAACTACCTCAAGAAAAATAGTTGCAAGAATCCATTATAAAATAATTATGCCTAGTTTCTTTACATTGTCCAAGTATGCATCATAAAAGCGGAAGGCATATTTTCTTACATAAAAACTTTTTTCAGCTTCAAAGTGAACATATTTAGTAACATTTTAAGGCTTTTGCTTTCACCTATGGACCCATGTACCATTTATCTCTATTGCAAGTTGCAAGAGCAGACAAGAAATTTATGAAATTATAAAAATATAAAAACACTTCTTTTTGTATACCCCTCCTCGAGCCACCATCTTATCGTGGTGGAGGGGTCTGCATGTCCCAATGATCCTAAGAGCTCTGTTGTCGGGGGCTTTAAGCCCCTCATAGGGCGACCCAAAGCAAACTGCTCCTAGGCGAGGGACGTGACAAAGAGCGGTTCAGAAAACTTCCTATGATGCATGCAAAATATGAATGGAGCTTTCCCTCGCCCGGACACAGGTCACCGGAGCCCCCCTCTGTAGCCAGGCCTGGAGGTCGGGCTCGATGGCGAGCGCCTGGTGGCCGGGCCTGCACCCATGGGGCTAGGTCAGGCACAGCCCGAAGAGGCAACGTGGGTCCCCCTTCCCATGGGCTCACCACCTGTAGGAGGGGCCAAAGAGGTTGGGTGCAGTGTGAGTCGGGTGGTGGACGAAGGCAGGGGCCTTGGCGGTCCAATCCTCAGCTACAGAAGCTGGCTTTTGGGACGTGGAATGTCACCTCTCTGAAGGAGAAGGAGCCTGAGCTAGTGCGCGAGGTTGAGAGGTTCCGGCTGGATATAGTCGGCCTCACCTCAATGCACAGCATGGACTCTGGAACCAGTCTCCTTGAGAGGGGCTGGACTCTCTACCACTGTGGAGTTGCCCCCGGTGAGAGGTGCTGAGCGGGTGTGGGCATACTTATTGCCGCCCGACTTGGAGCCTGTTCATTGGGGTTAACCTCAGTAGACGAGAGGGTAGCCTCCCTCTGCCTTTGGGTGGGGAAGCAGGTCCTAACTGTTGTTTGCGCGTATGCGCCGAAGAGCAGTCGGTACTACCCACCCTTCTTGGAGGGGGCGCACCTGCTGGGGATTCCCTCGTTCTGCTGACAGACTTCAATGCTCAAGTGGGCAATGACAGTGAGACCTTGAGAGGGGTGATTGGGAGGAATGGCCCCCCCCCCAATCTGAACCCGAGTGGTGTTTTGTTATTGGACTTCTGTGCTCGCCACAGATTGTCTACAACAAACACCATGTTCAGGCATAGGGGTGTCTATATGTGCACCTGGCACCTTGCGGCCACATGTCCTGGACACTCTGGCGAAGGGAGGGGCGGAGCTGTCAACTGATCACCACCTGGTGGTAAGTTGGCTTCGATAGTGGAGGAGGATGCCAGTCAGGCTTGGTAGGCCCAAACGTATTGGGAGGGTCTGCTGGGAACGTCTGGCAGAGCCCTGTGTCAGAAGTAACTTCAAAACCCATCTCCGGCAGAACTTCGACCACATCCCAAGAGAGGTGGGGGACATTGAGTCTGAATGGATCATGTTCCGTGCCTCTATTGTTGAAGGCGGCCGACCGGAGCTGTGGCTGTAATGTGGTCGGTGCCTGTCATGGCAGCAATCCCCGAATTTGATGGTAGACACCGGCGGTGAGGGATGCAGTCAAGCTGAAGAAGGAGTCCTACAGAACCCTTTTGTCCTGTGGGACTCCATAGGCTGCTAAAAGGTACTGGCACGGCAAGTGGAATGTGGCTTCGGTGGTTGCGGAGGCAAAAACTTGGGCGTGGGAGGAGTTTGGGGAGGCCATGGAGAACAACTTGCAGATGGCTTTGAGGAGATTTTGGCCCACCATCCGGCGTCTCAAGAGGGAGAAGCAGTGCAGTGTCAACACTGTATATGGTGGGGATGGTGCGCTGCTGACCTCGACTTGGGACGTTGTGGGTCAGTGGGGGGAGTACTTCGAAGACCTCCTCAATCCCACTAACATGTCTTCCAATGAGGAAACAGAGCCTGAAGACTCGGAGGTGGGCTCTCCCAAGGGTCCCGGGGGTGGATGAGATACACCCAGAGTTCCTCAAGGCTCTGGATGTAGTAGGACTGTCTTGGTTGACACACCTCTGCAACATTCGCATGGACATCAAGGACAGTGCCTCTGAATTGGCAAACCGGGATGGTGGTCCCCCTGTTTAAGAAGGGGGACCAGAGGGTGATCAGAGGGATCCCTACAGAGGGATCACACTCCTCAGCCTCCCTGGAAAAGTCTATTCAGGGGTCCTGGAGAGGAGTGTCCGTCAGACAGTCAAACCGCTGATTCAGGAGGAACAGTGTGGTTTTTGTCCTGGTCGCGGAACAGTGGACCAGCTCTACACCCTTGGCAGAGTCCTGGAGGGTGCATGGGAGTTTGCCCAACCAGTCTACATGTGTTTTGTGGACTTGGAAAAGGCGTTTGACTGTGTCCCTCTGGGAATCCTGTGGGGGGTGCTCCGGGAGTATGTGGTACCGGACCCCCTGATAATGGCTGTTTGGTCCCTGTACAACCAGTGTCAGAGCTTGGTCCGCAATGCTGGCAGTAAGTCGAACCATTTCCGTATTGAGAGCGAGATCCTGCCCCAAGTGGAGGAGTTCAAGTATCTCAGGGTCTTGTTCACAAGTGAGGGAAGAATAGAGCGGGAGATTGACAAGCGGATCGGTGCAGCGTCCGCAGTGATGCGGGCTCTGCATCAGTCTGTCGCGATGAAAAAGGAGCTGAGCCTTAAGGCAAAACTCTCAATTTACCAGTCGATCTACGTCTGGGCTTTCCCTTAAAGATAGGGTGTGAAACTCGGTCATCCAGGAGGAGCTCAGAGTAGAGCCACTGCTCCTCCGCATCGAGAGAACTCAGATGAAGTGGCTCGGGCATCTGATCAGGATGCCTCCTGGACTCCTCCCTGGTGAGGTGTTCTGGGCAAGTCTAACCGGGAGGAGGACCCGGGGAAGACCCAGGACACGCTGGAGGGACTATGTCTCTTGGCTGGCCTGGGAACACCTCGGAATTCCCCCAGAAGAGCTAGTAGAAGTGGCCAGGGAGAGGGAAGTCTGGGAATCTCTGCTCAAGCTGCTGCCCCTATGACCTGATCTTGGATATAGGATGGATGGATGGACGTCTTTTTAGAACACAATATTATGTGGTTAATTAGTGTAAACCATGATTGTGAAGAAATAACTGACTTGAAAAATGCCAAAAACTGATCCTTTAACTCTGCTTCTCTAAATATGAAAATGTGCCCTGTAAATGTGCAGCTGATCCTATACCATTTATTTTAGCATCTTGTTCATAATGTTAACACATAACTCAAGCCAATATGTTAACAGATTAACAGGAAAGTTCTGCAGTCCAATTATATCGGAAATTCTCTTACTAGTCTAGATTAACTCCATCAACCTTGATAGCAGACATCGGCAAAAAGTACATTTAAATTAAGTCATTTGAGAATTAAGACATACAAAATTATTATCATTCTGCAATCACTCATATATCATAAATATACTCATAATAATAACCAAGCTGTAATTTATATTCAAACATTATAGGCAGGTTGAATAAATATACATCTCATGATCAGATGAACATTCATGGTGAGAAAAGAAAAGCAAAATGACAGGCTGAATAAAATTCTTTTGAAAAACTGTTATTAATGGGGTGCCACTGATACAATGCTTTGGACAAGGAGTGTTGATGTTTCTCATGCTTATGACTGAACTCAGGATTGTTTCTTGAGTTGAGAATTTACTGTCATATGTGCAGCAAAAAAAAAAAAATCAGTTAAAGTGTACAATGAAAATCTTTGCATGTTCTACCAGCCACCAATATACTGTACACAAATTAAACAGAAGACAATACAATTAATGTATAAACAATAAATAAAAAAACATATTTCCACAAAAAAACTGCAATGTAATGTAAGCACATATAATGCAAATACTATGAGCATTACAAAAATATATAAATGAGACGGTGAGACTGAAAAATATAATAAAAAAAACCCAAATATAATACAGATAACAGAATTCAAAAGGTGAACAGAGCAAGTAAATTAGATATTGTGATGGAAGAGGTAATGAATGGGAATCACTGACAAGTCTATCACTGTGGATAAAAACTAGTTTTCTAGTTAATTTCACCTTCTATAGCATCTGTCTGATGGTAGTAGTGTGCTTACTCTAGCATGGTAAATGTCCTCCAGAGATGGAAGACATGTTCCTAAAATGGTTTAATCAGTCCTGACCACCCAACACAGGGCTAGACTGTGTAGAAATTACTAAGAATGCTCTCAAAAGTACCCCTATAAAAGCTACCAAGGATTCTGCCTGGCATGCCAAAGTTCTTTATCTTTCTCAGGAAATACAAATGCTGTTGAGATTTCTTTACCAAATGAATAGTGGTGTGGGACCGGAGATTCTAACTATTATAAACAATGAGAAATGTAAATGTTTCAACTCTTTCCACCTCTGCCTCACCAATGTAAAGTGTTGAGTGCTTCTTCCTCCTTGTCCATGTGTCAATAATCATTCCTTTAATTTTACAAACACTGATGCAAAGATTGTTCTCCTGGCATCATATTACAAGATTTAGCACCTTCCCGCTGTAGGCTGACTCATCTCTCCTGTCAATCAGTCCAATGACTGTTGTATCATTAGCAAATTTGATGATACTGCTGTTATTCTGGGAGGCAACACAGATGTTCCTGATGTGGGTATAAAGCAAAGGGGAGTCCTAAGGGGTCTCTGTATTTAAAACCCAAATGCTGGAAATGCAGTTCATAACTCGGACTGCTTGATGTCTGTCTGTTAGAAAGTCTAGAATCCAATTACAAAATGGTGGATGGCAGACCATGGATGAGGATCTTCTCCATCAGTTTTGATAGTACCCCTGTATTGAATGGAGAGCTGTGATCAATAAATAGCATTCCAACATAATTATTCTTACCGCAGAATTTGTAAACACTATGGAACACTAGTGAAAAGGCTTCACTAGTGGCACATTAGTTGTTCTTTGCAAGTCCTACTCACATGCAGAGCCAAACACACCTTGGCTAATTTGAAGCTGCCTAAAAACCTAATACAAGTACATAAGGAAAATGACAAACAAAAGGAGGCCATTTGGTCCATGAAGCTTGTTTGTTTAGCTAATAGCGAAGCTATCCCCAAACATAAACAATATATTTTTTACCATCTTTCTCCATTTCTATATTACTTACAGTCTATTTAATATACAGTATTCAATAAGTGAAGAAGCTTTTACTTAAAGCTCAATGAAAAAATAATAAAAGCTTAATTTACCATTTTATGTTCATTACTATTTGTAAACTACAAATAACTGGGTTCATCCCTAATAAAGAAATGCATAAACCATGACTAAAATGTAATGTAAACCATGCTAACAAAAGATCTGGCCAGATGACAACAGAGGAGCGGAAAGCATACAACAGTCAATAGCATTCCTGGAAAAAATATACCTTTGTGGTGAGAAATTGTTGTTTTAAAGACACAATCCAAGAAACTCAGAGATATTTTGGGCAAAGCAAGGTTAAAAAAATGTTCCTTTGCCAAAAACAGTATCAGATCAAAAGAGTCATGCCCCTCCATGAATTAGAAAATGTTCTAATGCTGTTTATTCCCTGATTGCCCCTGTGACACTTAATGAGACTAAAGTGAGATTTGCATGTGTGTTTGACTAAAGATGGAGATAATAGTGGTTGTGGAGTGTGGCAAGCGGCTGGGGGTGGTACCCAACCAGGACGCCCAGAAGGACCGGAGGAGGGATTATGTCTCCTCCAGACCATGAAGGGATGACCACCCTGGTGGCTTTGGGGACCACGGGAACAGAGCTTAGAAGCTCAACGCTATAGTGGCCCGTGGTCACCTCCAGGGGGTGCCCAAATGCCTGAGGAGCCCTGGCCCTCAGCACTTCAGCCACACCCAACTTTTACAAATTCCTGTGCAAGAATTTTGAAGTACTGAGATTTCTATAACTTTCTAGAACACTGTTTAGTCTGGCAATACTATATATCATTATTTTTGCTTTGTCCCATATAGGACCAAATCTAGATTTTTTTTTTCTCAGCATGAGTAAACCTTAACAAAATTCACTGGAACTTACTGTACAGCCTTCCTCAAACATTAGTTTAATTGGCCAACAGAAATGACAGAGATATAGTCAGCGTCTGGTCTTAAACTGGCTAGGTGCAAAAATTCCAAAATGGTACTCTTTGCTCTAATGCACACACAATATACCACTGGGATCACACATGGGGATAAGTGACAGTAGAGTGGATGCACAAAGACTTTGATACTGACTATGAAGAGTTAATAAAAGTTTTACTGACACTTCCAGGGAAGCAAGCTTCATGTATTACAACACTGGTCAAACCAGAGGTGGTCTGCCACCTTGAACTGGTTGAGGTGATTTCAGTAATGGACGGAAGAGTGGGTGGAATAGGAGTTCATCTGAATTGCAACTTTAATTTGGCTCTTGGGAGCAGTGGTGGAATAGAGGCCAGCTTGTTTACAAAGTCATAATAGAAAAACTAGGTTTAAGAAATGAATGGGTGAATACTATGAACAATCAGGGATTTCTGACTTTAGAAAACTAATCTTCAAAAAAACTGTAGTGTGGGGATGTGAGGAAAAAAGCAATAGCCCAACCATATACAGTATAGTGCAGTTCCTTCTCCTGCAGCATGTGGAAAGAAGTCTCTAGAAGTCCCTTTTTAAAAGCAGAAATTATAAGCCATTTGTCTTAATTGAAAGCATTTTGGAAATAAAGTTGTTAGATCTACCTTTTAAAATAAAAACTATTAAGAATGTTGTTACAAGAGGCAACTACCAAGCATTATGAACAGTCTTATAAAAAAATAAAATATTACATTTCCAGTATATACTAAAGCAAATCATTTCAAGAAAAGTGAACCACTGAGAAATCCTTTTCAAGGGAATACATATCAGGCACAACTAGAACACATGATCATATCAAAAATATTCAACTACTAGCGGATTACCCAGTGGCTTCACTCACTGAGTGCAAGGGAAAAAAATAAAATGTAGTATATAAATTATTAAACAGTAAAACATTAACATGTAAGAAGTAAAGATGCATTGAGCAGTACTGGAGTGCTTTTGGGTAAAGTACATTTTAAAGGCGCTGTAACACAACAGGTAAGTAGCACTAACAGCAGTTAAATGTACTTGGATCATCTCTCGGTAGCAGATCCCTTGTGAAAGGTGCTACACGACCGCTGTGGTATAGAAATTACATTTTCTATGTGATCCTGCAAATTTCTGCCTGACAACCTTGCACTACGTGCCTGTAATTTAAGAGAAAAATTATTCTGAGAAATGTGGACGCTGCCCTTCTGTGCTCAACGGGCAGAAGGTCCAAACAATTCCCAAGTCCAAAACTTAACATGAAGAGGTCGGTACATCTTCTTAGATGTAAACCCTCCATCTTCTTAAAAGAATTCATCACAAAAGCAACCTTGAATGTTTCGAGGTTTTAGTGACCTGAACTCACCTTAAGGGACAGTAAGTAGTTGTACAGCACAATTTAAAAAGAGACTTTTGCTTCCATGGTGCTGATCACACTCATTCGCAAAGACTTCCACTCTCCCAGGAGCTGACGGGGCACTCGAAGTTTCACAAACAGTGCGAGAAGAGAGGACGTCACCCGAAACTGTGAAGCTCTCGACCCGGCGGAGCAGCCTAACATTCCATGCCTCCAAGCGTCCACTTTGTTCTCACAACCCCTCGCCGCTAAAAGTGGTCTCGTCTACACATTATTTACAGCTCAGTGCAGTTAAAAAGTAGAAAGACACAAAGCGGTTTTCCTCATCTCTTCTACTATCAAGTACTGCCAATTAAAAAAAAGTTATAATGTGGCAGTTTCCGCGACAGTCAAGTAGACGAATAAATAAAACTTCTCTGTCAGAGTGCACCTGGCGGCAGATGGCTGAGCGCTGGAGTCCAGAGAGGAGGGCTGGAGAGAGCAACGCGGGGCGCACTTCTATGGGATAGATCGGCGTGTTTGTATTTACTTCTTTTCAATATGAGTAAAATATCTCTCACACAAATAATAACAATTCGTAAAGACGACATAAAAATGGCGTCCACAAATGAAGTGAGCAGCTCCTGCTTTATAATATGTTCTGTGGTCGTATGTAATTTCCGTTTTGCGTGGTCATACGTAATTTCCATTTCAAACGCGAAAACAATTTTATATATACAGATATGTTCACAGTCTATTGTATCTGACCCAGTTTAAAATTTTTCAGCACAGTGTACAAGGATCTGATCTTTTCTGTCTGTTTGAGCAACCAAAACATATAAAGTAAGATGCTTGAATAGAAATTGACATCCACATCCAATGCAATTACAGTTCTCAAAATGTAATCAGTGTGTGGATGTGGTAATAAAACGCCTGAAGCCGAAATAATTATTTCTAAGTTAGTCTTTGCTGAGATCTCATTGTTGTTTAAGTTCAGTGTCACCCCCCTTGGATGTTTTCACAATTTAATTTATTTATTTTAGGCCACCAAGAGACTGATAATCCTGAACGAGTTACTAGCTACAGTGGCTCAGATTGGAGAGACTGTGCATACAAAAACCATTATCTGGTTGTTTGAGCTTTATGGGAGAATAACAAAGAGAAAGCCACTGTTCATCTTGGCCAGAGGTTGCTAGAAGTTACATGGGAGTCAGCTGGAAGAAAGCTCTGTGGTTTGATGATACTAAAATTGAGCTTTTTGGTCATTAAACTAAACACC
Organism: Polypterus senegalus; assembly: GCF_016835505.1. Classification (NCBI taxonomy): domain Eukaryota; kingdom Metazoa; phylum Chordata; class Cladistia; order Polypteriformes; family Polypteridae; genus Polypterus; species Polypterus senegalus. Next base: position 104,210,571 of record NC_053162.1, on the reverse strand, counting down.
ACATTTGATTCTAGCCAAACACTGCACACATCATCAAAAAGACACCATCCTTACCATTAAATATTGTGGCATAATCATGCTATGACGTTCCTCAGCAGCAAGCCCATTAAGACTTGTGAAGATATAGAGGAAAATTAATGCAACAAAATACAACAAAATCCTGGGGGGAAACCTGATTCAATTTGCAAAAAGCATGTGCTTTGGGAGAAGATTTGCTTTCCAGCAAAATAACAATCTCCAAAATAAAGCCTAAGCTACAGAGGAACAATGTAAAAAACAATGTTATTGTCCTGGATTGAATGACATTGTCTCAAACTAGAAACTCAGTCCTTACTGGCTTAAAAATCTCACAAATCTGGTCATACTCTTAGGAGTAGGAGCAATTGAAATTTATCAATTTCTGCTTTGTGTCCTCCCCACCATAACCTATAGTCTATGGGGAGGAGCAAAAGCTTTAGATTTGTCAAAAATTTTGATCTCTGGCTTTTGACGGATCTCAACGTTTTAGGGTTCCCTGATACTGAAAACACTGATATCTTGAAGATGGGTGTGTGTCTGTGTGTCACAGTCTCTTGAGGAAAATCTAGAGCTGAAATGGCTGGAAGGATAAACACCAAACTTGAAAGTTAAGCCTGTTATGAGATGACGATGAGCCGATTAGTTTTTGAGCGAAACTGTACAAGAAAAAGAGGCACTCTACAGAAACCCTCAAATATAATCATAATTCTGCAATTAATTATGAATTATTCTTTTCAATTGCTATCGTAATGACCTATTGAATGATCAGAAAGATCAACATCAGAGCGGTAACTACAGAACTGTTATAGAATAGTTTGGGTAATTGCTTCCTAGGGTGCAAACCTACTGATGCTCATGTCCAAATTGTTTAATTTAACACTGGAAAAAGTCACAATCCTGGGCCACCATAAATTCCTTCGCACCTCTCCTTTAGCATGTTTTGTTTTGCAAATGTGTCAATCAGCACAAGCAGCAAGCAACCTGTTATCCCATCCCTCCACCGTTGCACCTCAAGTCGGACTAATAGGTTTCCCAGCTCAAGTCTATTTATCTGGGTGTGAGGTGCCTGGAGTTGTATAGGGTAAATATATTAGGTTGAACACATGCATTTCAAGTGTGTTCTATGTCTACAACAATCTGGGTAAATGTAGGATGACAGAAAATGTGAGGCAAGAAATGTTGAACACATAGCTAAAACAGAAACTTTTTTCATGTTATAGTACTAATGAGCAAACATCGCAAAAGATCTCACAGTATCAACAGACAAGTGGTGATGTATGTAAAATGTATTGTAGCAGACAGCATTATTGAAATGTCACACAGATACACTAAGCTTTGCATTCTATGAACCCCTGGAATATTTGTGTTCCGCTTTAAAAACCCAGGGTGGTTCATGATGGCAGGCAGTGACTCCTGGGGCATTGGACACATAAAGCCTTGCAGAAAAAAAGAGGTAATCAAAAGAGAAGCATGGCACATGACTTGGAAGACAAACACACACCGGGAAGAGTGAAAGTGACTTCAAAAAGAGTGCAAGAATAGCACTGGTTATTATTATTATTAACTTTGGTATTAGCATCAGAAAACTACAAAGTGTCAGCATGATTTCCAAGGAAACTACAAAACACCTTCATGAGTTCCATTTTGCAGCCTGGGAGGCCATTCATTTTTAGATAATTCCTATTTCTTGTGCAGGGGCAAGATGCCAGAGAACTACTTCTCATGTCATATGCTGGAGTATTTCTGAGATTCTTGAAAAACACGGGCATAGATCTGAATCCAACTGAGAATTTATGGCTGGACCTGGAAAAGGCTGTTCACTCATGATTCCCATGCAGTGTGACAGAATGTGAGCAGTTTTGCAAAGGAGAAATAAGGAAAAATTGTAGTGTCCAGTGTGATGGACGGCCGGCGTTTCAGTCTGGCTGGGACGTCACTCAACAGAAGAAAGCAGCCTTTTCAGGGCACTACATTCCCCGGGACACTAGATGGCAGCTCCCCTGAATGGAAATGGTTCCTCGGATTCATGCAGGGCAGTATGGGACATGGAGTCCGTCTCTTCAGCCCTGTTGGGTGCCGTGGGTGCCGCCAGGGGAATATTATCGTGACGCTAACCCAGAAGTACTTTGGAGTCACGAGGACGGAACCCCGCAGTACTTCTGGGATACTTGAAGATAGCGTTTGACCCGGAGAAGGAATACTTCTGGGTCATGGACTTTAAAAGGACTGTGGGAAACCCAGCAGATTGAGCCGGAGTTGGGTGGTAGAGTGACGGAGCTGCTGGGTGGAGTGGAGGATTGTTGATTTGAATTATTGTATTTATTATTGATTATTGTATTTATTATTGAGAATTGTGGAAGGTGCAGTGCTTTGGGCACTTTAGTGAAGAGAATTATTAAAATTATTCTTGGGGTTTTAAACATGTGTCCTGGATGTCTGTCTGGTGGGTTCAACGGGGTAACAGCGACCCCTAGCATTTATATTGTTTTTTTACATCAAGTTGTCCCACAACTGGCATGTATGGAATGTCTGATGAGTAGACCAAAGCCCTCATTGATTTTTAGAGCCATGTCCATGTAAACATAGATATGTATGTAAGCTATATTCAAATTTAGGTTTAAACAGTCAAGAGAAAAGACTGGATCTGAAAAAAAAAATTGCAATCATATTTCTAGTTCTGCAGTGTAAATGCAACCCTAATAAAATAAGATTTTACATTTAAAATGTGTGCTAGTCTTAATATAAAATCTCAAAGCTAGTGACATTTACAAAGTACTCATTTCCTTCAGGCCAATTCAGAATCTTTGGAGACTCTGACACAGGCAAGAAATATACATTCAAACCCACACACACTCTTAAAGCGATAAAAAATGCACTTGAACTACATTTTTTCTGGCACTTCATTCTGATTCATTATTTTTCATTGTCAGTATACATTCAGTAGCTGAATGTTGTTATCAAGTACCAATAGTAAACAATGACAGGTGGAAAGCAATCAACATGACATGTAACTAACCTGAAGGAAGTCCAAAACTAGATGGACATTAGGCAAATAAATCCTAATTTAAAAGATACTGTCTTATGGCAGGCAGTGCGATATTACAGGTAAGACATTGGACTTTAAATGCCAATTCAATGATCGCCTCTGTGTCAGTGTGTAACCCACAGAAGTCACGGAGCCTGCTTGAACCTCAACTACAACAAATGTATGTAAAAAATGATGCAACGTATTCTTATCTTGAAAGACGCCTCGATGACAAGATAGTTACGTTGGACTCTGAGTATCAAAACATACAACTATTTAACAAAGGAATTAATTGCAAAGTAAATCAATAATTAAACGGCTATCAAACTGAATGTTATATTTTCCTAATTCATTTTTTTGGGGGAGATGGTGAGAAAGTATACATTTGTAACATATTTAGCTAAGGACATTTGGAGGATGGGTTATTCATCATCATTTATGCATTTTCAATTAATTTTCACTACATGCTTATTTACACAGAATTTAATGTCAGAAATTACACCTGTAATTTGTCAAGCCTTATAGTGAGGTCATCATTATAATGTCTTTTTAGCAGTTTCGTATAATCATGCATGAACTTGCATTTAAGATGATCAGACACATCTAATCCACTGAAGAGGTTTTCCCAAACATGATGTTCATAATGGTTAGTGTTCCTGTCCCATTTGCCAACTGTCTGTAAATGTTAAGATATTATGATGAACTAAAACAAAAATTACATATCATAAACATACATGGGTCACAAAGGACAATGTACACACAGAGGTATGTTACATTATAAAACAAGCCTAGAAATAAAAAGTCCAGTTTGTTAAAATTCTTCTGCTTCCAAAAGTGTCCAAATTAATTTGTAAAACAGATTTTGTTCCATAATCGTCTGAATAAGAATTTTATATTAAAAGCATAATCATTCAAATTCAATCCAGCTTGCTTTGTGCTTAGATTTCAAAATGATTCAAATTTTCATTAAGGGCTATTTACAGAGTCATCTTTTTGACTATACCCTATTTTTGATGAAAGAACTACAACTGCACTGCAATCACATTTCAAAGTTCACATTCCACCAGACAACACACCAGTGCCAGAAATGCACATATTGGTAGAATGGCCCTGCCTGTCAAATATTAACAAATGGTGGAAGAAAAACAAAAATTCAGTTTACTTTATTTTGTTTAATTATAATAGAAATCACAGCAGGCTCACTTATACTGATGACTACATGGTGACCTGACACTCTCAGTACCTCATTCACAACTTGGGAGATACCTAGATATATTTTCAAATATAACTTATTTTATCAAGATTTCATAATTATTCACTCTTTTTATTTTATATGGACTTGTCATTATATAATATATGCAATTTTGTAGCACATTTAGCCCATTAACAATGGGTGAACAGACAAATTAAGGGAACAGCACAGAGTCACACAATGAGGCACATGCTGGACCTTAACTGACGACTTTGTGCCAATGATGTTATAATTTTGGTTTATGAAATCCTAAACCATTGTATTGTACATTCTGCTTTTGATAGTTTTTAAGTATTTTATCATCATTCTGACAAAGTAATTTTACACTATTTTATATTCATTATTGCATTGCTGCAGCCATATTCTTTATGACTGCTATGCCCACTCCTAGTCATGTGTAGCAGTGTGTCAATTCATCCAGCCTATAGAGTATAAGGTGGTGTGGCACAACTTCTGGGTATTGGTTTCTCTATGAAATACAATCAAATTCATTCTTATTCAGTTAGGAATAATTGAAAACGTTAATTTTAGGAGCTTTTTTGACTTAATTTTCAACCACAATTCTTGGTCTTTCATTTTGTAATTGACAATCAATACTTTGACCTCTCTTGATATACTGAACCTAACCTGTCTCCGACTTGTCCAAATGGATTCTGGACTTCCTGACTGAGAGATCTCAGTCAGTCAGGATGGGAAACAGCATCTCCAGAACCACCACACTGAGCACTGGAGCCCCTCAAGGCTGTGTACTCAGTCCATTATTATTCACACTGCTGACTCATGGCAGTGCAGCAACGCACAGTTCTAATCACATCATAAAATTCGCCGATGATACGACTGTGGTGGGTCTCATCAGCAACAACAATGAGTCAGCATACAGAGACGAGGAGCAGCGGTTAACAGACTGGTGTAAAGCCAATAAGCTGTCTCTGAATGTAGACAAAACAAAGGAGATGATTGTTGACTTTAGGAAAGCTAAGAGTGACCATCTGCCACTGAACATTGACGGCTCAACTGTGAAGGTTGTCAATGGCACCAAATTCCAGGGTGTCCACCTGGCAGAGAACCTCACCTGGTCCTACAATACCAGCTCTTTAGCCAAGAAAGCCCAGCAGTGGCTCTACTTCCTGCATTGCCTAAGAAAATCCCATCTTCCACCAGCTATTCTAACAACATTCAACAGAGGTACCATAGAGAGTATCCTGAGCAACTGCATCACTGTCTGGTTTGGAAATTGCACGGTCAGGGATTGTAAAGCCCTACAACAGATAGTGAAGACAGCTGAGAAGATTATCTGTATCTCTCTTCCTTCCATCATAGACATTTACACCAAACGCTGCATCCGCAAAGCCACCAGCATTGTGAATGAGCCAACACACCCTGCACACTCACTGTTTACACTTTTGCCATTGGGAAAAAGGTACAGAATCATTCAGGCCCTTACCACCAGAATGTGTAACAGTTTTTCCCCCAAGCAGTCAGATTTCTGAACACTTATGGACCTATCTGATATATGTGTTCTGCTCTGCAATGTTGCACATGGTTGCACATGTTTGCATATTTGTCTCACATGCATCTTGTTATATATTACGTGTCTTTATGTTATGTGTCGTGGATTCTTCATTGTCTTGTATTCTATGTAGCACCATGGTCCTGGAGGAACGTTGTTTCGTTTCACTGTATGCTGCACTACTGTATATGGATGAAATGACAATAAATACTCTTGAATCTTGAACTTCATCACTGCCTTTGTCTAATGGTGTTTTTTACCTCCTGTTTCTTTTATCAGCCTTTACTTGTAGGGAAGCCATTCTAAAATCATTGAAGGCAAGTCTAATATTGTTGCCACATTTTTAAAATCAGGCATGTTGTAAGTCACCTTGGATAAAGGCTTAGCCAAACAAGTAAATGTAAAATTCTGACCTCTTTGACCATAATGTTAGAATTCAATTAATGTCAATTTCACTTTTCTTTAAGACTGGACAATGCTTATTGTAAAAGGCAATATTTTAAATTAACTTTTGTAAATTTACATAAACACTGCACTTAAAAGAGATGAGTTTCTGCTCTACTGACTGCCCTGTCAAATTTGTGCATTGCTTCAAATATCAAATTCTGAATAAATGCAGCCTCTACATTGCTTTTAGAGACTTGCTTTCTGCAGTTTTTCCAAGTCCTTGTGTCTCAGTGTTTTGCCCTCTTTTCTAAATGCACTTTTCTTTAATTCTGACCTACCAGTAACCACACTTCAGATCCACACTACACTGTCTGAAACCCAATCTGACAGCACCGGTTGCCAGGTAGGAACCAAACCCAAACAGTACTCCAGTCCATAGCAGGCCAAAGTTACTCATACTGGGAAATTTAGAGTCATTAATTAACCTAACACCCAAGTCTTTGGGATGTGGAAACAATGTGAAGTACTCTGTGAACACACAGTCAAAGGTCATAGTTTCAAACTTTTCTGGAACCATTTACTGTTATGCTGAGCATATTTATATAAATTCAATTGTATCCATTTTGAAAAATCAAAGAAAATGATTACCTTTTACAGACCGTTAAGGAGCCTAAATATTAGCCTCAAGAAACACGGAGGCTGACTGCTTCTGGCAAAATGTCACTTTAACTCCCAGTGAGTTAAAATAAAACCCAGCAGCTTCAAAACAAAGTCTTCTAAAGTTAAGCCAGCAGCTAAGAGATGCCAAATACCAGAAGTTGATTAAAGCAATTTTCTTGTAGCCCTAGGACTGCCTATATGGCTTGCTCAGATTTGGTTGATTCTGTTGAATTCCTTCATTTAATGAATGAAGGAATTTATGGCTGTTTAAATAGGGCTCATGCCAAGTTACCTTTTTGATAAGAGGAACTAGTGTGATTCACATCTGCCTCCTGTCCAACTGAAGGACTTCCTTGTGACCACAGAGTGCATAGCTGCTCAAGCACACGCAAGATGTTGCACCTCAAAGGAGAAGTGTAAAGGGTGCCAAAAATATGAAACAAGAGAGGATTAACTGTTCTCATCCTTAACTGACAAAGCTCATGAAAACTGAATCTGAAAAATACACTGTATAAAACGTTTTTCAAGAAAGTTTTTTTTTTTTTTGTCACATTTGTAATCTGGGTTATATACACACAAACTACATTACAGCCATTATTAATAAAGAGATAAAAGTGAGAAAGCCAAAAAAAAAAAAAGATGTATTTGATATTGTGCTTGTTCTCATCTCACTGCTGTTCCCACCAGGGTACTAATGTCGTAACACTTTTTTTGAAATACGATAGAGAGTCACATCCTGTCATGGTATGGCAAGAAGATATTACCTACTGTCTGATCCGCTTGCAATGATACGGGTACCATAATTATACATCCTTTTCTCAGACACTTTTTGTTTATGTTTTAATTACAATTTTAGACATATGTGTGGAAGAAATTAAAGTAGTTTTTTTTTGTGTGTGTTTTTAACTATTCTAAAGGAGACTGTTTAACATCATACCCTTGGTTTATTGTTATTGTTATTATTGCATTAGGGTTTACTATGCTTATCCAGGGCCACTTTTTAACACCACTCTCTGGGTTTACGGTCTTAATATTTCAAGACTGTTGATGATTATATTTTATGATTATAGTATTTAGACTTTATTAGCAATAGATATCTCTACTTTTTAATCCTCAAATGCCGCTGCTGGGGGGCTTGTTTTGTTTTGGACGAGCTCTGTCTCTAGGTATGTCAGAGGACTGGGACTTTGTGAAGTGGGGTCCAGCCTCACGTGGGGAGGCAAAATGTTGGGGGTGTTGGGGAAGAGAAAAAGAGCAAGCTATATCTAATCTATCCTTTTAATCCTTATAATTATAACTACCAACGCAAAAACTCCTGGGAAAATTGGAAATTAAGGTTAAAGCTGTCTCACTTCCAGTTAAGACTACAAAATGACATCAAAACTAATGTCCTTTTTTACTTGGTTTCCCATTCATTCCTTCTCAATCAGCTTTCATATATACCACCCTAGACATCCTGGATAGCTTTGCACATCCTCTACAGGTGGCTCTATCAATTAACCTCTAAGAAACGTAATCAGAAGCACATACAAAGGTTATTCTATGCATGTGTAATGTTCTGGGCGCTCAAAATGTCATGCAGTTGCCACAGGAGCAAATGGCTTAACATTTGCCACAATTAGCAATGCTACCTAATCCAGCCAAGTCACTGCATATGTAGAGTCTAAATGTTCTATACATGTCTGTATGGGTTTGTCACATGACACTCCAGTTTTCATCTCACATTCTAAAAGACTAAAGCAAGAATGATCAATGTCGGTCTGAGAGGGCCAATGGCTGCAGGTTTTTCTTTCAACCCAGATGCTTAATTAGAAAACATTCCTTACCAATAACAGATTTTATTTAATATCATGACTTGTTTGTATTTTATCTCTTCAATGTCAGGAAATTCTTAAATCATGTATTTTTTTTCCCTTTCTAATGATCTCATTCAAATGATTCGATGACTAAAACAGAGATATTTTCAATTTTTCACTTTCTCTTCAGCTTCCTTACAAGTACTTAATTAAAGCAAATAGTTCCCACTGAATACACACAGGTTTAAATGGAAACAAGCTAGATGGAGTCCTGCTGTTTTTTTATCATTTGCATTTTATTGCTAACAAGGAACAATTAAAAATAGTGAATGCTGCATTTTAAAGTAAAATTACCATTTAAGAATTCAAATTCGAAGCAAGCAAGACAACTAAAATGAAGCAGAAAAATGTCACTTGTTCATCATGCAATAAATGGGTGCTGTGGATCTCCAGAACCAACCTTGATCACCCCTGCTTTAGTCTTTTAAAATGCAAGATGAAAACTGGAGTGCCTTGTGACAATCCCATACAGACAAGGGTAAGTCTAAATTGGCCCTGTGTGAGTGTCAATGACGGAGTATGTGCTGTGACTAACTGCCACCTGGTATAGGGTTGGTTCCTGATTTGCACTGTTGTTGAAGCTGCTCTGACATGTTCTGGCACATCATTTGAACTGGATTACACAAGTATAAAAGACTGTTCAAGAATATTTTGGGTTTTCTAAATATATATATACTTTTTACTTTAATGTAAACACCTCAGGAAATTACTCAACAGAACATTTTACAACATAGTTCAATTGATTGTACTGTACAATAATATACAATCAAGTACATTTATTAATATTTATTATGCACACAAATAAATGTAAAAAAAATCAAGAAACATAATGAACAACTAAAATAACATTTAATTTGAAGCTAATCATGTTGGTTTAAATGAAGTGAACAAGGTGCACTGATAAGATTGTTACGGGGTGGCCTCATGCCTTTGCACACATTGATCTTAACGGATATATAAATTTGTTTGTTTAAATGGGCACATGCATGTGTCTGTGTGTGTGTAGATGTATATTTAAATATAGCATGTATGTAAAAAAAACTACTTGTGAAAAAATGTTGCAAATCAATAAACCTGGTCCTATGACTAAACAGAGTAGACTGCAAAAATACAGGCTAAACTGAATAATTTATATGGCAGTTACTGTTGGACATAGGTTAAACTGCTTTTGAAGGATACGGAGGTAAGTACCGGACCAAACTGGAGAAAAAACAATAGGCCTGGAGCCTATAACAGGACAAATGACATAGGTGAAAAATATAGGTAATTAATAATAAAAATGCTTTCTAAAGAAAACATATACATCTGTGCATGTGTGATTATTGAATATCCCAAAGCCAAAATAGAAAGCTACCTATCTGCAAGTAAAAGGGTGCTTTTCTGGCATAGGGTGGACCAGAGTGACTTTTCCAGAATGCACTATAATTCTGCATAGTTGATCATTTGTTCATGTTTGCCTAACCAATCCTCTCTCCTCTGGGCTTTAAACAGAAACAAGTCATGCTTCCCACTTCATAACCTTTGAGAGATAACCAACAAAGTTAATGCAGTCACATTATTTCCCAAAAGCTTCCAGGAGCTTATAAAAGTAGACACAGACACCAGATGGCTGTCATATTCACTGCTCAAAGCAGATGGCCTTTAGGTGGGGTGGGAGGTGAATGTTTCAAATGGCCATCTTCATCAAGACTAATTGACCAGCTTTAAGAGTCTGGTGCATTATCTTAGTAATGTCTCAAATAACCAACATGGAGACCAGATGCTCAAAAATCAATAGCTGTATCAAGTTTCTGGTATTTTGAAAGCAAGTCAATCTCTTAGATTAACAATGCAGGGGTACATGTGTGTTACTCTGCTTTCTCATTACATGATACAACTTTTTTAATAATGGAATACAAGTGATTTTACCATAAGAATAATTGTTCCAATAAAGAGTGTACTCTGATCTCCTTCTGGAAGCTTCCCGGGTGTGGCAGAAGTGCTGCATGGGCTCCCGGAAGTACTCAAGGTGAGCCAGGACCTTCTTCTAGCAGCACTTCCAAGTGTGGCAGAAGTGCAATTGTCCAGGCACTCCCTGGCGGTGGCTATATGCCCCAGCAGGGTTGAGCTAACAAGCTCCAAGGCTGAGGCTCCGATTCAATCCAGGGGGGCTATCCTGTCATGTTCTGGAGGAGGTATTGCTTCTGCCCTGATCTCAAGGGTCCCAGCCATCTGCCATAATTATTTAAGGAAAATGCCAGATTTTCCTCCGAGATCTTTATTAGTCCCATCTATCTATCTAATAAAATCCAAGACAAATTTTTCATTCTGTAATAGGGGGCTTTGCCCCCTGCTCATTTTGCTCACCCACCCTCTCCCACCCCGGGGTGCACAATGCACCAGCAAATTCATGTCTCTGCCTCTCACGTTGTGAAGAGGGGGCTGAACACACTAAGGAAATGCAGTTGCTCCTCCGAAACCACCTCTTAAACGGTGATACAATGGGAAACAAATACATTTTTTTTACCTCCTCTATTTTCTTGACCAGCTGGCTTGCTGCTGCTTGTGCCATGCTGCGTGATCTGCATGTTGTGTGGCGCTTCAAACATTTAAAAGCCTGTACAGCTGCTGTCCTCCTTGTCTCGCGGGACGTTAAAGTGGCTCCGAGAAAATCACGTCTTGACCCAAGATATTTTTATATAATAGAGAGATAAGTCAGTGTACCCAAAGGACTAGAAAATAACTCAGTTTTTGTTTTTGGGAAATAGTTATAAATCTATGCATTTGACACAAGGTATGAACACACACATAATTATGCATATACAAGGCCTCTTCACAAATTTAACTGACCTTGTGACATTAGGCAACAAAATGTCTCTTCTAGCAAGACATTTATTTGCTTGCTCCTCAGTAACTAGCCAGTCAATGTATGTCTGGCCTAAATATGGCCTCTGGACAGGGAGCAAGGCGACACCGGGGAGATAAAATCTGTGTGCTTGGTTTCTGCTAAGTGAGCAATTAGGATGTCAGTCAATAAGCCTTCAAAGTGTTCCAGATGGGATAACAATACACAAAGCCGAAAGCTGTGGATGCAAGGGTTTTACCATTTAATTGAGACAATCAAAAAATCCATTCAAGAAATGCAAGTGTAATGGACCAAATACAAAAGTGCTTCACACATCCCTTTACTTTTCCAAACAGGCAGTTTTACAGAGTTTCAGAGAGCTGGAAATGTTTCTGACAATCCTTCTACAGTATTCCAACAGATTTCAAGTTGACAATGTATTTAGTTATTAATGTGGTCAGGGCTGAGGGAATGTACAGTAATAATCTGAAAGATCCATCTGTGATAAATCACTAAAATTTACTAGCCAGCAAAATTATTTTTGTCAATAAAAAGACATTTAGAACAATAAGACATTTTTAGCTACATGTATAGTATTAAGGTTCCTTCTATCAGGCCCATAATGTCACATATGTAAAGATTATAACTTTCTTGAGTAACTTTTTTCTAGGTTATCCTTATAATTGACTGTGGACCCTCCAGAGGTTTACTTTCTCTAGGGATGAGGCTGACTGGAGTTTTTGCTTACCATTCCTTTGTTAATTTAAGCCTAAGTTAACTTGTTCATTGAAACTGACATATCTACAAGGCTACGTGACATGCCAAGTTAACTGCAAAATCTGCTACTTTCCTCAACCTTAGATTTAACAGATCATGTGTTGCATGAGTAAATGTCATGGAAGAATATTTAAATTAAAAAAAAAATAATAATAATTCCTTTATATTTTTGCTGTGTTAGGCTACTTGATGAATTGATTATTTACATGCAAAAGTGCAGTTTGTTCACCATAATTTGTCATAAATATAAGCATCTTATAAAATTGTTTGTAATTAGTATCTAATTTTGATTTTGCTTGTTTTTAATGGGGCATACCTACAGGTTTCCCCCACATGAAACAAATGTATCCAAACCCATTAAGTCTACTGTTATGTATATCTGTGTCTCAAAAGTAAACTGCATAATCTCTTTTTAACTGAAACTAATATATACAAAAATAAAATGGACACTTTTTGCAAAATTAAAAGTAAACTAAAACTACAAATACATTATGAAAAAAACTAAACTGAATTTCAAAGAAAATACAGAAATGCAAATTAATATAAAAAACAGAACCATAATAACATTGCTCTGACAAAATGACATTCTCCAAAATCTGTCTCCATCCTTGTTCAGTACGACTGGAAATTCACCTGAGAAATATCTGTTAAGCCATGCTGTGAAAAAGCTTCTGTGCAACTCACAATCTTTGATATTTTGGGTTTTATGAATGTACTATTATCCCCCCATATATGGCCATCAGGTTCACGGCTGCTCTCAAATATGCAATGTGACTATTTTAGAAATTTTTCTTGACATTCAAAGTATTCATAAAAGGGAGGAAAATCAGAATGTTACTGTTTCAGTGCAATTCAGAAAAAAGCCTACTGAGATTTTGGGAGTTCCCTTGAATATGCCATTAAAAAGGTTATGCCTTAGCAGGTACAGGAGAAACTTCTGCATCCACACAGGTTAAACTATGGTGAAAGTGATTAGCTTTGGAGACGTGTCAATCATAAAATGATAATCCACAGCAGGATCAAATGTTTCTATTTGCAAAGCAGTACTACAAACAATAAAAGTAAGATGTAAACACACCGTAGAGAAGGATGAATCTGTTAAGAAAAAAAATGGACAATTGTGGTGGTTAGGCAGATACCATACAGTAATTTATAAGACTGGACGAGACAACTTATCTGCTCACTAACTAAACAAATACGATGATCTCTTATGATTGTGGAGTGTACATATTCTCTTATCAACCATTCATTGTAGGGAAAAAAAAGGCTTCATAACTGCCAAAAGAAGATTTCCCATAATCCTCTGTAGATCACATTAAGGGCTGAGGATGTAAAAATTACTTCATTATTTAAAAAAAAAAAAAAACCTAAACTCCTACTTCAAATAAAGTATTACTTTGTTGAGAATTATATTGTAGTACTTACCACAGGAACAACAGGTGAAGCAGTTTGTGTGGTAGAGGTTTCCCATTGCTTGGCAGGCCTGGCTTGCTCCATAAACCCCCTTTCCACACTTAATGCAGATACCTAGATGTTAGAGAGTGAGAATAAAGAAAATTAGTCGCTGGACAGTGCTTTCAAAAACAAAGAAAGACAACAGAAATGATTTCTTCTTATTGTATCCAAGCACTACAGGAGGTCAAGAAAAGAACTGCCTAGAAAATGAAACCTGATTAACAGAAGGAATAGCCAAAAAAGTAAAAACCAAAATTAAGTATAAAAGTCTGATATTTCAACTCTGCAAGGAGCAAGAGTAACAGTAAGATCCCACAACATGCCCTGCCTGCATTACAGGAAACAGTTTACAGAGAGTGCTATGGATAAATTCTATAGAAAGACCTCTATGGGCATAGCATCTCCTATATGGAAATGTGATAGGAACATCATCATCTAGGCTTAAAGATCCCAACTTGAATTGTCATTCCGTAGATTGTGGATGAAAATATGTTGACAGTATAGTGAGAAAAATCCGATAATCAGGTTAATTATTACATTATTCAAATAAGAAATTGACATTAATGGATGCATTTGTAAAGCAAGTAATGTCAGAACAGTGCTGACTATGGAATTACAGAGTGAGGCAGAATTTACTGATAAAATAAATAACAGTTGGACTCAGGTGGAGGATTTGCAACAAATCCCCAACCAATGTGGCTAAAATGGTTGTCCTACTTAACGTATAGTTAAAGCCTTTACTAAATACTTGATTAGATCCTTGTTATTTAGCTAACAACACTGTAAATGCAAATATGTATGATGCCTCATGAATATCCTTAAACCCAGAAGTAGTAATTGACATAAAACAGCTTAACAATTGTCCTGTTGTTTTTTTTAATGTCCTTTGCACAAAAAAGACTAATTTAATGACTAATGGTAATGCCAAGTGACTAACGTTTAAAAAAATGATTAGACCAACTGTAAAAGAAGTAATTTGTTAATAATTAATCTTTAAATTTGAAATAGAGGGAAAATATTGCTTACAACAAACAGAATCACCATCGCGTATGGCCATAAGCACTCTCCAAGTGTAATACTTCTGAACAAAATGAGCCACTGAACAGCCAGGAGGGATGACTGTAATAGGTGTGGACCTTTTCCCAGTACAGTGGCATGAATTTTCACTGGCAGACTGAGAAGTTTGATTAACAAAATAAAATTATATGGGCGTATTGCTCAATGACCATAAAAAATAATAAAATAAATTCCCTTAAAACACATTTTTTAACTAAAAATATGTACAGAAATATGTATCTACAATATATATGACATTAAAGAGAATAAAATGTTTTATTACAATTACAAGCTGTCATATTAAATTTCTTCTGTAATGTACTTATCTTAAACAAAAAAATGAAAGAAGTTGTCATCATTTGTCTGATAAAAAATAAATAATATATTCACATACATTGATTCAATTAATTGATATAGGCAGTTAAACACCAACCACTCTGACCCCCAAAGGTCATGCAATAAAACAATCTCCCCTTTGGAATTCAACAAACACTTATAGATTTTAATCATTTTTATTCATTAATTACACTACAGCCTTTTTTACTATTAAGATATATATTTACTATATTTATACAGGTTATATTTGTTTCCAGTATACCAGCTCGACCTTCCCAATTCTTGAGGGGTAATGATATATATAGATTACCATTTTAAATCCTGCAGAACCTTTTTCTTACCAAAACATATACTGTATGACACACACAAATAATAAACACAGTACAAACATTTAAAAAGGATACAAATCTATCAAATGTTTATAAGATAGCAAGCTTAACAAATTCACAAATAAAAAAGTCCAATTTTGCTGTTGAGCTAACAAACCTACTGTTTACTAAGCAGCAATTCTTCTTTATCTGTTCTTTTTCTAATAGAAAATATAATCTGTTGTGTGGTATAGTGGGTGCGTGGCTCAGAAGAACTGAGCGTTTTAATAAATAAATAATGTGCTTTGCTCCGGGGAGCAGAGCAGGTGTGAGCAATTGTCTGCACTTTGGGACACTGTTTTGTGAACTGTTTTCAATAATATCAATTTTTCACCATCCCTTTGCTCGGTGTGTTTGTCCTCATCTGCCCAGCTCATCATGGTCATGACTATCAAAGGTGTCCGGTTCAAGAGACTCTCAAAATGGAAGAGGGAGCATGGAGTGACCCACGTGGCATGCTGTACTTAATACAAATTCGCTCATTGGCCAAATTTAGGCAGTGTTCATTTTAATTCAAGGACAAAATACAAAAAGGTATGAATTAATTAAAGTGGCTTTTCTTGCTGATTGTGTAATTGCGCAGGGAAACTCCACTGACTGCTTTTTCTCAGTTTATTACCTAACTTTCTTTAACGTAAAAGCTAACATTCCCATTTTTCCACTCTCTAGTAAAGTCTCCCTTACTGCTCTCTGTTTACAAGAAATTAGCAGCAAAAAATAGACATGTGATAGCTCAGCTATCATAATAATTTAATTAAAGGAGCACAACAACTAAATTACCCTAAAGCTTAGAAAGGCAGACACTGAAAAAAATGTTTTTTATGATTGGCCAGTTTATTGATCGAGTCTTTCATAATGAAAATCAGCCAATTTAGATATGAGGCCAATCAAGCAAAGCATTACTATTTAACTTTTTCTCCTTCTGCCTTCTTCAGTTTTTACTTGCATGCCCCAGAAATAAAATAGACTCTAAATTCATCTTATGTTAAGTAATTTGTTGGGCTTGATGGACACCATTCAATCTTCTACATCACAAAATAAATATTAGAGGGCCAATGTAAAAGTGAAATAATTCTTACACAGATTAATGCCACCTAACAATAAATATCTGCTTATGGACTGGGCTCATTCAAGCAGCCTGAGGTCTTCACATGCATAAGGCTCAAACTTTTGTTTCCACAGTAATCTAGAAGTGCAACCAAGACAGCAAAAAGAACCACAGATCATATATGGTTCATATACTGTACATTTCAAATTACCTGAAGCTTCAGTAATTCTGCTTTATGCAAAAATCATCTTTTTGGCGAGAATGTGGAAGGTTGCTGGTTTAAAGAGACACAATCAAAAATAATTTTCCATTGTCAGAAGGGTTGATACCTAGTTTAGCTGCTTCTTTTCATAGCTTTACAGATCAATCAATATGTTATGCTCCCTAAGCACACCACTACTTTCCACATTTGCCACTATTGCAATACTGTTGCACTGAATGGCTGTTTCACTATACATGTTCCATTGATAAACAGACATAACCCAGATATTTCACAATTTCAGAAGGCACTGAGCAGGCTCTTGTCAGACAAGAGACAAATAATTTAAGGCACAATACCTAGGAGCTACGTTTTCAGCTAAAGAGACAAATTAGGTGGATGAAAATTTAGCATTCTAGGACATATGTGATCAGCTGATCCAAAGCTGACCAAATTTTAACCAAAGCTGACTAAAGTTTCTAAATCAAGAGAGTGTGCTTACATCAGAATTAATAGAGAAGCTTCTTGGAAGACAAATGGAAGATTTTCAAAATTCTACAATTGGCCCTGATTCATGATGATAACTCAAGAAAGAAGGCATCTCATTTCCTTTCTACCAAGAGAAATACACATTAATGACCCTGTTTACGAAAGTGAACAAATACTGTATCCTTTATGTTCCTTTAATAACAGAAAACAAGACAATCTGAAATCAGAAACCATTTAAGTTTGCAGCCCTTTTATAAGGCAATTACAGATCTTCTCCTAGCCACTTCATCGTAGTTGCTCCTTAGCCTTTGACAGAGCAGCTGCTTGGACCCATATGGCTGAAGCACTTAGGGAGGAAGCACAGTGGGAAAGCTCAGCAACTCCCAGGGCTCCTGATGTCACAATTTCCTGCCATGCTCTACCTCCTGCCAATACCACAAAAATTGTACTATCCCTGCACATTTGGTACAACAAGGAGTTTTGGCTGCAATTTCCTTTCACCTCAGAAAATCAACAACTTCAGTCTTCAGGAGTGGATCTGCAGTGTTGATTTTCTCATTACTACATTTTTTTTTTACACCATAGTAGGAACAAGAACATGTGCCTCTCTATCATACAACTATGCACATTCTTATTATAAAATGTATTTAAATTACACAAATATGTACTCCGTTTTCAAACCCATTTATATTTTATTTACACTACAGTATATCCTATTTAGGGTCTTGCTGTGCGCTGTAACCAAACCCAGCAGTAAGGTGGCAGAGAGGTGATTACACTTTGAACTATCAAACAATGCATCAATAAGATGCATGTTACAGTATTTATTAAGTTCTACTTTATTGAGCACTTTGTCACAGTAAGCACCATTAAACAGCTTTTTGGAAAACAATCATTTAAAGATTTATTATTCGACTAAACAGAGTGGAACATAAAAACCCATAACACTGATTGTAACACCAATTTTCAGAAATTGTAGAACAATATAAAATAAAAATGGGCATTTAGCATTAAACTCTAGGACTGAACTTTCATAGCCAGGCACAAAATGAGAGTTCAAGAAAAACACAGCGAGGAGCAGGGAGGCTGGCTTCAGAGAATCAGATGAGGTAAATGTAGATAAGAACTGAACAGTGGCAGGCAATTCACTAATGTAGTATTTCCCAAAGGCTTTATGTGGTGATCTACTGTTTTTTGGCACATCAATTTCACTTGATAGTCCCCCATGGGGGGGCACTCAAGTTGAGACTTGGAGCAAAAACGGGGATGTCTTTATTAAAATGTCAAACTGGGCATGGTTTCCTATGGATTCACATTTGCAGTTAATAATCAGTCTATCTAATGCTACTACTAATTTCTTGCAAAATATTCACAGCTAGGTACAAACAAAAGTTTACAAACGTAGTAGGATTCCAAAATGATACTTCTATAACTTGTTCCAATCTGTATTTTTATTACTAAAGTACATGCACAACAATTAGTTTTGTCTTTACAAATTTCATTATTTTGTAGCATCATAAAGAGAAAACCTGACATACTAAGACTATGGTGTCTTTACTGCCCTAATGAGGATGTAATGGCCTCAGCACCACTGATGTCAAAGTAATATTTTCTGTGTCTCATGTCAGTTTTGCACTCACTGGTCACATATCGAATTTGAGAGACGAGTATAAAGAATGGAGAATAAAAACATTAAACCAGTGCCACAAATATTGTCAAATATGCACAGATGAAGAAATGGGTCCAAAGATCTGTCTGGTCGAAAAACTAAATAATGGAAGATGTGTCACACTACTCAACAAAAAATTAAAAGTATCACAATGGAAACAATTTATTGAAGGAATTGTTAATCAGCAGGGACTGGACAATTTGCTAGAAGTGAAAGAAAATGGTTAGACCACAGGCCATTTTCATCTAGGCAAAAAACTAAAGTTCGGGAAAAGGTTCATCTTTCAGCAGAGTAATACTTCTAAACAGATACAGAAAACAACTGTGGAGTGGTTCACAAGTAGGCAGCGAAATGACTTTGAGTGTACCAGTTAATGCCCTCACCTTCATGAATCTACAGGACTATTTGAAACCGGCAGGCCATAAGCATCACTCTAAAAACCATGATCAAAATCAAAACTGCCATGAGATTTGATGAAAACTGGTAGACACCAAAAGGCCTGAAGCGATTTTTGTGGCAAAGAGTGGCTCAATCAAGAAATATTAATGTGAAGGGTGTACACTTACGCAAACACCAAATTTCTTTTTGACTTTTAGATATCTGCTGCCAAATCACTCACTTTGCATTTAAATGTTACCCCTTTTTTGCAATGTCTGGGTTTTAGTTCCTAACTAACCAGGAGCACAATCCTGCTGAGACATGCTCAGGCTCCACCAACACTGAACTGAATTGGCTAGGTTTTACAATATGTGGTATACTGGTACAGTGGTTATTGCTGCTGCCCCATGGCTCTAGAGACCTAGGTTCAAACAAAACTATAGCAGCACACAGGTTCACTTACAGTATATCGCAAGTATTTGAGTACAAGTTGATACAGTGTATATTTAAATGAACATTTTAAGCATTAAGCAAAAACAAGCATATTCTGTGGCCTTTCACCTCTATTTTGTGAAGTGAAGCATGAAGAATATGGTAGGAAAGGAGGTGTTCCATTGTACTTGTTTCAGGTAAAGAAATTACTGTAAGTATATGTAGTTCTGCAGCTTTTTAAAATGCTTTACTTTCAGATTACATTCTTCCCCAAACACGAAAAGCATTTGTACAATTGTGGCTTACTTTTCCAAAAAAAAAAAAAAAACTTTCAAATTTCATAGTGTGTATATATAAACACAATAGCTCTCTAAAAAACTGCTGAACTGAACAGCACTCATTGGAATAATGTAATTTCTCTTTATGTTTACTTTTTATTCATTCCATATGTAAATACTAGTTTGTAAAATGAAATTTTAATGTTTTATCATCTAAAATCTAATTCAAAATGTTATTTCTTACTACAATGAAGCTTCTCCTTAATTAAGAGCAAAACTCCTGTATTTAATAAATTAATCATTTTGAATAATGCATAGCACTGTTGTCTAAATTGAATTTTACATTTCCAGAAATCAGAATATAAACATTATTATTGAACAAAGACCAAATGAAGACTGAAGATGAAAATAAGTTTCAAAATGTAACAGATAAAACATAAGAATCTAATGGAAAGTAAGCCTGTGTTTAAAATTATAATAATTCAAACAAGTTAAAAAAAATGTTCACATGGCTTAATACGGAGGTGTGTCTGTAGCCCTCAATGGACTGAGTTCAGTAGTTCAGTTCTAGAACCTTATCGATCCATTTGCGGGTTAAGGGGGTCAAAGGCTATTTCAGCAGGGTTGGACAAAAGGCTGAAAACAGGCCTAGAGAACACTGTAGTCCATCACAGAGACCACACTCACGCATGTATGCATGCATGCATACATGCATGGTGACCAACTTGCAAATACCAATTAAATATGCTGAAGAAAAATAAACAACTTTTGTAACTACTTCTTTGTAGTTGTCTTGCTGTAGTAATTGTCATTCAAAGGGACTTGCAAAACTAATCAGTTATGACAAATGTTAAGGAATAACAAATAACAGGCAAACATTATTGTAGCTACTGAAAGTTTTAAATATCAGGTGAATATGGCATTCTGATGGTAAATCATATAGTGACAGCATTTTCAAAGTCAGAAATCAAGACACTTGTGTAGCACATATGCCTATCCACATTTTTGAATGTCTGCTTTAATTCAACATCATCAGTGAAGGATCAGAGCACGAGAATAAAAAAATAAAAAAAAACAAAACACAACATGATTCCACACAGCACTTAATTTGGAAATAATTGCTGGTAGTCTGTTTTTTGTCTGCTTCTTGGTCTTTATTGCAAATCTTTTCAAAATTTAACACCAGTTCCTAATCAAGAAGACCCCTTTTCAGAGTTCTGACTGAGCTATATTAAGTAAACAACATTAAAGAGCTTGGTTCTATTGTAGTTTTGTCCATGCTGTTCTAAATATGTTGTGCTAATGTTTGTTTCGGCAATGCAATGTTTGCAGCACTGAAAAACTTTATTAGATGGGCAGTCTATTAAAACAGGGCCATTCTTATATTCTTCATTTATTTCTTGGGATGCATATTCTGAAATCACAAAAGTCCTTGGCACTGGAACATCTGGGGCCTAATGCATAACGCCATGCGTAGAATTCAAACTATAACACGGCGTGCGGACAAAAGCAGGGAAATGTGTTTACACACAAAAAAAATCAAGATGCATAAATCTGTCTGTTTGCCAACTTCCATGTTCATCCACTCCATAAATTCCGATCAGGTTGAAAAGTAACACACGTGCACACGCCTGCTGTCCTGCCCCAACTCCTCCCAGAATTACACCTTTTTGAATATGCAAATCAATATAAATAGCCCTTAAGCTCAGCATTCTGTGAAAAGGCAATGGCAAAAAAATGGGAGAAACAGAAGAAATAGAAATAGAAATAAAAGAATTTCAGCGAATACAAATTACATATTTGTGAGTGGCAAAAGTATGTGAACCTTTGCTTTCAGTATCTGGTGTGACCTTGTTCTTGGAGTGATCTTTGTTGGTCGACCACTCCTTGGGAGGGCAAAAATGGTCTTGAATTTCCTCCATTTGTACACAGTCTGTCTGACTGTGGATCGGTGGAGTCCAAACTCTTTAGAGATGGTTTTGTAACCTTTTCCAGCCTGATGAACATCAACAACTCTTTTTCGGAGGTCTTCAGAAATCTCCTTTGTTCGTGCCATGATACACTTCCACAAACGTGTTGTGAAGAGCAGACTTTGATAGATCCCTGTTCTTTAAATAACACAGGGTGCCCACTCACACCTGATTGTCATCCCATTGATTGAAAACACCTGACTCTAATTTCACCTTCAAACTGCTAATCCTTGAAGTTCACATACTTTTGCCACTCACAAATATGTAATATTCAATCATTTTCCTTAATAAATAAATGACCAAGTATAATATTTTTGTCTCATTTGTTTAACTGGTTTCTCTTTATCTACTTTTAGGACTCGAGTGAAAATCTGATGATGTTTTAGGTCATATTTATGCAGAAAAATAGAAAATTCTGAAGGGTTCACAAACTTTCAAGCATAACTGTAGTTGTTGGTTTAAACAGTGATATAAACAGCAAAAGGAAGTTGATCGAGTGACATAGAGTGTCGGAGAAACTCAAAAGCTCAAGTTCACAAAGTCGCACAGTGCCCGAAATAAAAAAGAAGTTGTCACATATCAAAGTCGCGGTGAAAAGGCGAGTCGTAGTCCACCGTCTGAATGTCATATTAAAGCTTATTACCACACAGAGAAGAAAAAAAAAAAAGGTACACTTAGCACGAAATGTTAACTTTAATCTCGAAATTTTCACTTTAAATCATGTAGTTTATTTTGTCATTAAAGTAGAACATCATAAATTTCATCTTAAAATTGTTTAATTTACTAGTTTCTCAAATCCCATCGTAACTAAAGTAGCACATTAAAAGCTTTGTTTTGTATTTGATCTTCTATGTGCTCTATGTGTGTGAATCACTATGTGCTTCCGGGCTTGCTCTTCCTCCGACATGACACAGAAGCCATTATATTCGTCATATTAGAGCTCTATGAATAGTTAAAATACTGACATGTATACGTAATATCATTTTCATGATGATAGGAGTTAAAGGATGTTATTAAACATGGGAACACAGTGGCACAGTGATTGTTCATGTCTCACAAGATGCTTTCTGCGCCATGCACGACCTTCAATGAAATACTTTATTGTAGCAGTACTGTCTCTTTCAAAACGCACTAACCCTCAGTTCCTGTCCTTACTTTTCTTTCTCCAAATATCCAATCAGCCACACAATCAGCTCTTTTATAAACGTTAAGCCACCTGTAAGCTTAGAACACCGATTCTTCAAAACTTTTAAGGAACATTGAAATATCTTCGTAGTACTTGTTTAATTATTCCATCTATCTATCCTTCAAGTGTCGCGCCAGCAACAGTAAGAATACAGCGCAAGGCAGGAACAATCCGTGAACAGAGAGCCAGCGCCTTGCTAGCGCAGCAACACCGTGTCCTCACATGTTTAATTATTAGCAATGTAGATTATTCAAATGAAGTTAAAGTTTTATCTGTATAATATAATAAACATATTTTGCTGCATTTCATCTTACAAATGATATTGTCATCATATGTAAATACGCTCTTTATAAAGTGGCTCAGGTTGTGCAATATTATAACTGTATCACAAGTTTACAGTGAGGTAATTGTACTAATAAGTACAAAATGTTCTACAAGGAGCTCTTGATGGACAGATTGAGTGCGTTTATATTTCTTGGAATGAAACTATTTCTGAACCGCGATGTCCCTAAAGGAAAGGTTCTGAAGCATTTGCCATTTGAGAACAGTTCAATAGACAGCAAGGCTGAGGCAGCGTGTACTTGATGCTATATATCAATAATTCTCTTTCTGATCAGCTGCTGTGCAGCTGTGATTCACACTCAGATACAGTGATATAAATACTCCGAGTGGTGCAGTGAGAGTAATATGGAAAAAGATGATCCGCTGTGGCAACCCCCAATGGAAGCAGCTGAAAAAAGAAGAACAAGAAGGTGCAGTGAGAGTAACAACGCTAAAGCAGCTATGGTATTTAGAATAGTTAGACCATTATGTGGACCATTATATTGTTACAGGTTAATCACAATCAGATGCATTAAACTAATAAACAATATGTGGTTAATTTCAGTGTATTTATAAAGCTGCGTCAGGGATGTGGATCTAAAAAAGAAAGGGAAAACACACAGGAACTGTAGCGCTGCTTTGACACTTGGTGCCGCCAGTCTGCAAAACTGAGCGCAGAACTTGCGTACGACAAGGTATGAGCTACTGTGGAAATGTGTGTGGCTTTACGCCAATTTTAGGTTTTATACATTGCGATTTGAATGTGGAAACGTTCTTATGCAACGTTTGTGCATACGCAACGTTTATACATGAGGTCCCTGGTCACCTTTGTAAATGATAGTGTCAGTAAAATTGCGAATCATTATAATTTGTAGATAATGGAGCTGTTAGGTTGGTTTTGTGCAAGGTTAATATTGAGTAAATGATAATTTACTCCGTGCCTAACAGCTTACATGCCACAGGGTACCTCATTCATATCTGGGCAACCTATTGTTTTTCTTGCTTGCATTTTATACTTTAATGGTTAGGAAGATCATTTAACTTACCTGTTACGATTTAAAGCATCAGAAGGACCGACATGCTGATGCACTGGCTCTCTTCCATTTGTGCTAAAGCAGCTTGGAAGACTTTAAAAAGTAGAAATAACTTGCCCACAAGCAGCCTGTGACAGCAACTTACTACATATGCAAGCAGTTTGCTGGTATTTCATTCATTTGTACTGGGGTTCTGTTTGACATCAGTAACAGCTACTGAAGGTAAAAACAGAAAATTCTACAAGATATACAAGCTGGTGTAACCAAAGTTAAGGTAAACTTGAAAGAAAAAACTAATTCATTGTTGAAGTCACCCAAAATGTTTTAACTATTTTAAAGTAGATGAGCATGCAGATTTGCCAGTGCTTTCAGATTTCAGAGTTTTCCACAGCATGGTCTGTCCGAGACATCTCAATGAAAATTGAACTGTCCTGACAAATTTCCTTAAAGAATAAATGTACCACTTTTCAAAATTGGTCCACAAGGGACAGGAGTTGTTTCAAGGGGACAGACAGACATGGCTATCACAACAGGTACTTCATGCATTATATGCAGCGGCACCTAAAAAGTGAGACCAATTCATAGTTTACTCTTGCAGTTTAATCATAAGTATAATTAAATGCATAAAAACAAAACAATACTTAAGTGTGCAATCTGACATTTAGCCAAAGCATACCAGAATATCTGCATCGCACTGTTCTGAGCAGCACTAAAAGCCGAACCACTCAAATACGCATGTTCACCTGCACAGTTTACACCTCATAACAGTAAATGCTTAAACCCACTTCCACTGTAAATACAGAGTAGCACATTTTTATTGTAATAAATAAGCATACTTTGCTCATTTCCAGCATTAGTCAGAGAACTATTATAACTATGCCCCTTCATAATCATAACCTTTTAAAAACTGAAAGATTCCTAAAATCTAAAAGGAATTAAGGAAATAAAGAAATAAAATAAATAAAAGCATAAAAGGTACATAGCACTTTGCTGAAATACACAGAAAAAAATAGCTTAAATAAAGACCATATTTTGCTCATAAAGTTTTAGACAACATAATCACTTGTGTGGACTTGCCGCTTGGTCTGTAGTATAATAAGCAATCCATAGAATTTATTGTACAAACTATTGGTGTGATAAATGAATCACCACACATGTAGCAACAAGAGGTTCACATGCCCCAGCTTACTGTGTGCCAGTCAAATTTAATAGAAGTTTAGGTCCATGTTACATTACATTACTTTTCCAACAATTTTCAGTCATAGACTTTATTTACATAACCTTAGTGAGTTGGAAGCAGTCACTGTTCTAATGACCACTAATCATGTAGAGCGATTTACCTAGTGACTTAGACTAACTATCTTGTGACTTTCCTGAAAAAATAAAACAGGCTTGATTTTGTCTCAAGTTATATGAGTGGACACTGTGTGCATGACAGCTGAAGTACAGTGCATATGATACAATAACAAGGAAAAAGGAAGGCTGGTATTTTGGACCTCACAAACAGAAAAAGGGCTTATCTGTCTCATGTTTTACATGTGCTCCAGAAAATATGTAGTAAATAAAGGAGAATCTTGAGCCATTATTATACATGAACTCAAAACATTGATGTCCTTTATTTATACTAACAGGTGGAGCCCCCATGTGTCTTGTTCAACGCATCATGGCAGACTGAAGAAATCTAACAGAAAGCTTCCTTTAATCAGCTCGGTTCATTTACATATAATAGTTACGAAGCATTTCAAACACAATATTCAGCATGCAGGTAAGTGGTAGAGTGCCGAATCACAACTCTGCCATTGTGTATTATGAAATTTCCCAAAACCGTTAAAATAATTACGAGTCATGGGTTAAATACCTGTTTAAAACAAATCAGACTTCTTATATGTAAACTGTTCTCAGAGAACAAAATATAAAGTTAAACATTATATATTATCTAATTCTGTAACATATATGTGCTGGTACAAATTGTCAGGACGTCTTCTTCAAAACAGACAAGCAGTTTTAAGTCAATTTATCTTTTAAAATTACCACAATGGAACTAATGAGGAAAACAAAACCTTGCTGTACCTGTAAACCCTTTTGTACAAACATTAGTTCTGTTAGTCAGTGCATAAGCTTCGCATACTTCGGAAATGTAAAAATGTGCTAAAAAGTTGTTTTGCACTTGAGAAATCCAACACCTTTTGATTTTGTTGTGATGAGTTTTAGAGCACTATTACCATCTACAATATGATTGTATAAATAAAGAGTATGACTGGGGGAAAAAAAGCATGTAGAGACTACCGTGGTTCTCCATCAGGTATCAGTGAATCCATTTTCTGAATCGGTTTATTTCCAGAATATGGTTGAGGAAGTTGGCAATTACCCTAGTAGCACCAGGTGTAGCGCAGGAACCTAACTTGGCCAGGATACATTTTATCTCAAGGAACACTCACTCACATATCCAAACTTGCTAATGCCAAGGTGATTTTGAGCTGGCAATCACTCTACATCTTCAGGCTGTGAGAGAAAACTGGAGTCTCATTTACAGTATGAATAATTCTTAGATGACTGCAAACAAAGATGCCACAAAGCCCTTTGGTGTAGCTGTCTTAACATTCTGACAGATGTTTTTGCCATATAGAATGCTCCATAGAATTCACCATCTCAATTCACTTTACAAAGCACACAAGTATACAATTAAAAAAAAGACGGAAATGCAGTGTTTAGGTAAATCTGGGTCTTTAAAATTTTACATAAAATAAAGCTTGAAATAAGACATTGATAAAAAGAAAAAAAAGATCAGGAGCGCACAAAAGCCCAAAAAAGCAATCACCTGGCAATGATGCCACTTATACAAAAACTTGTACAAATTTAAAATAGTAATTTGTTGAATATGCTCAAAAACCGTTCAAAAATGGTTGCAGTAAGGTGTGCATTACAGTAAACCTAGAACTGTTGTATTTTGAAGCATGTGGGTTTTGAAAAGAAGCACAGTACCACTTTGTAAAAGGCTGAAATAAAATACCACAACCCTATTTCCCTGGTAGTAATTAAAAAGCTGACAAACTGTACACGTCAGTAAAACCTACAGATGTATTTTTACTCACCAAAAACATTTCACTGCAGACATTTTTGATACTGCATTAACCAAACACTGTTGTTTTTCAATAGAATTGGCATATATTCTCTAAATGAATAGAATCATGAATTCCTACAGTATCAGTCTGAAGGTTTCCAGCATCACAGAATCACTTTGTGCAATCTATATATATAATTCACTAAGGCAAGACAACCATGGAAAGCACGCTGGAAGGGGCGTTCACTAAGCCGCCGACAAGTTAGACACCTATGGCGCACGCAGGAAGGAGCCACATCCACCAACTCCAAGACCATTGGATACGACGACAACTCGCAGGGCCACGCCCACCAACTCGGACGCGACGACACAGAAAAAATGGCGTCATTTATATTCGTCTGGCGTAGAGGCCACATGCAGTGCAGGTCAGGTTAATGTCATGTGCATGTCATGCACCTCCGAGCTACGTTCATAGAGGCATATTTCTCGTGGAGGTGAATCGCCATATGCAGCGTGTGAAGCTGTTTGCGAGGGGTATCCCATGGGATCCTTAAAACAATCCTTTACAACTGAGGTTAAAGCACAATGAAGTAAGCAGTCTTTAAAAACCGAGTTTTCGGTTACGACACACGACCGCGTGCACCATAGCAAACTGTTTTACACGCTACATACAGCTATTTGCATCCGCGACAAACATGCGTCTTCTTGGATGCTCCTGCAGGAACATGGAAGACGTTTCCCTGCCCACCAACACTCCTTTTCCACCGGCCGGCGTCTACCCTCGCTCTCTAGGCATTCACACTGCCTGCCCATTTGCCTGGATGCAAAACCTCACCGACCACCCAGTTAGTCACTTTCGTCTGTGGTAAGAGTCCACATGCACGTCTGAGCTACGCGGCGTTTGTTATGCCGCGGGTTCACTATTGTGTTGTATTTTGCTCTTTCCAGAGTTCCATCTTTTCATTCACTTACTGTTGTATTCTCACACCAACCCGTTTTAGACATCCGTGTCTTTCCAGAAGTGTTTAGCATTCAATAAATAATTATGCATGAGACTGACCGTGTGTCTACCCAGTGCAGAGAGGCGTGGGTAAGCCGTTGAACCCCATACGTCCCTACCCTTTATACACACTATTTCAGTTCTGCAGAAGATAAACACATCTTCCGAGTTAGTAGGCACTGAACAGCCTACAATAAGATGCAGCTCACTACAACACAAAATTTAAAATATATTTTTAATAACCTATGCAATTATCACTTGTTACTGGACACAGTACAGCTTCATGCACAGCACCGCAGCAGGATATTTTACCAACAAACTGAACTGCAGTTGTATTTGAAAATGAAATGGAATAAACTACAGAACTCTGGTAGTTGATTGAATTAGTAAGGCAGTTATTACACCACACTGAAAGGCGAACAGTGGAAATTAAGCAGAGAATACAGTCATACACTACAATAAGGGTATGCATAATTTGGAAGCATAAAAGTAAACAATTTAAACCTCTCTTTGTATTTTTTTTCTGAAAATGAATTTAAATCATTCATTTATTAAACTAAAAATTTACATTTTGTTATTTTAAAGCCTATAAAATTCAACATGGATTTTGGTTAATCTCAGTCTATAAAAGCATCCATTTCCATTAAAGCACATCAAGCATATTTGTAATCAGTACTATTGATTCTCTCTACCAGATTGACTTAATCATACATTTTCCCCCATAGCATATTGTTCCAATTTTAGCCACATAATTATAGCACTTATTAACTGGTATTTCTGCTAATCTATTGATTTGTTAACTTATTTACTTCTGAGAGCAGTCCAAAATGACACATTACTAAAGGAAGGCCCCATCATTTTGGCAAACACCTTCTAACACTTTTTCTCTCTACGAACACTTAAGTGCTTACACTGCATACTCTTGATGGTATACAGTCTTCAGTGCACCAAGTATCAAAGTTTTGGAGATCAATCTGATTTTTCTCGGTTTCAAATGGAAGTTCCACCTGTTATGCTTTGGTCTTTTCTGAAGTTTAGTAATGTAAACATGGTAATACAGTTACAGCTTTAATTATACAGCTACAACCACTTCAACATCAAAGAAACCCAGAAACTTTGAGAATAATTAACTTTTATAGCTTAATATAATCAGTCAATTTAAGACATACAGAAGTTTTTTTTTTGCAATGCAATATATGAAAGCTCCATAGCTTAAGAGTTTTTATGAACTTGTAGAAAATAGCATTTTAATATTTTGAAAGTATTTGAAGTCCACCACATGGGCATCTCTCCAAACTCAAAATATTGCCTAGGAATCAAAAGTGTATTAAAAATCCATGTTTACTGAATACAATATAGGTCAAAAAAGAGAGGGATAAATAGGAAGATCAATAAGTATTAAAATACAATAAAACAAACTTGCTACAACTCTACATTTTTCTAACTATGCAAAAACCCATCTCTTAAAGTTTCCCCATCAGAAGAAAGATGTACTATCTCCATCTCTTTCTATTCAGAGTCTAGTTTCACTTCCTCTTGCCAGTGAAGCTTAGTCCCAGCTCTTCTTCCATCTTTATCCTCAATGCACCTCTGGATTTTATTAGCACTACACATCCACTGAAATTCACTTCCAGGATCTGGATTGCCCTGCCTTTGATATAAAGACACAAGGCTTGTCCTTGTTGCCCTTGGCATCCCTGCTTACCTGAATGTTTTGTTGCCCTTGAAAGGCTGGGTCACTTTACTTAGTAAAGGAATGTTTGCTGCCCCTACAGGCTAGGACTCCTTCTGACCGACTGCCAGGCCTCCACAGCTTCTCACACTCTCTAGACTCTTCTCACACTCACTCACTAAAGCTTACCTGGGATATGACTTGCCTCCCACTGGGAGCACACTGCTTTTCACAGAGGCACTTGAAGACATATTCCTGTTGACGCTGTACTCTACTGAACTTGGATTTTAATATTAATTAATATATTTTAACATGTAGTAATATTGCATTTCTGGGTCATTAAACACCTACAAAGACTATAATCACCTTAAGTCTAGTCATGTTTTGAAAGGCAAATAAGGGGGAAAAAGCAGTATCAATACATACTTAGAAAAATACTATCAAACAATCCTATGTGAACAGAAAATAAAGCCAAAGCCAGCCGTTTTCACTGTGGCTCGGGTGTTACTGATCCGAAAGGTATTTAAGTCTTCTTTTTGGAAGACTTTCTTTTCAGAAACTGGTTTCTTCTTTTTTTGCATGCTAAAGGGCACAATGGAAATGAGAATAGATTTGGTCTTTCTCCTTTTGCTCATTTACAGGAATACATTAGTTGGAATTCTACAAGGGCAACTTTATAATCAGTAGTGAACCAGATAGAAGCCCCCTGCCCCCACTCCATATAAACTAGGCTTTTTTCCAGGAGCATACGACCATCTAATCAGGGCTTTCGGCTATTGGCTTTGGAGTGATATCGCTATCACCTGACCTTGCTGCAATCAGAAAAGGAATTTTGATGAAACCTTGGTCAGCAAGTTTCTTTATTATGACTGTTATCAAGCAGTAGAAAAAGCAAGGGACTGAGTGTTGTGTATTTATATGAGTGCTTGGTTTTACTATCATTGGAGATATTGAGCCAAAAATTGAAGAAAAGCTCCCTTCAAAGACCAATTCCAACTAAATGATGAACATATCAACACTTCTGAAAAGCTTATAAAATCCTTCAGATAGTACAAAGTGGCTTTGTTTTGTTTTGGGTTTTTTTTTTAAACCCTTTTTTTGTCTAACTTTTTTTTTGGAAGAATGTAGTCTTGGATTATAATTAGGAACATAAATTGACTTTCACTTAAATGTCTCCTGATACCATGGCAGAAAATACAAATGTAAAACAATGCATTATGAGGAACATACTCTAGCAGTTATATAAGGACACAGCTACTCCCTGCTCGTTTTCAGAGACCATGACCTTGGATTTAAATATGTGTTTACTTTATAGCAAAACACCACCTCTGTGGAGATAAGCAGTGTGATCTTGTTTGGTTAAGCTCTGCTTCAGGAATCTGTAATGACACAATATCATTACATGCCACTCAAGAGCTGAGCTGGACACAGAAACATTACTAGAAAATAAAATAAAATACAAATTCTGAAAATGCATGGGAAGGAAACAAAATTACCAAAAACATAATATGCTTCAGAAATAAAATAACAAAAGAAATGTGCCTTCCCTGTGCAGGCCTAGCTACAGTGGTGTGAAAAACTATTTGCCCCCTTCCTGATTTCTTATTCTTTTACATGTTTGTCACACAAAATGTTTCTGATCATCAAACACATTTAACCATTAGTCAAATATAACACAAGTAAACACAAAATGCAGTTTTTAAATAATGGTTGTTATTATTTAGGGAGAAACAAAATCCAAACCTACATGGCCCTGTGTGAAAAAGTAATTGCCCCCTTGTTCAAAAATAACCTAACTGTGGTGTTTCACACCTGAGTTCAATTTCCGTAGCCACCCCCAGGCCTGATTACTGCCACACCTGTTTCAATCAAGAAATCCCTTAAATATGAGCTGCCTGACACAGAGAAGTAGACCAAAAGCACCTCAAAAGCTAGACATCGTGCCAAGATCCAAAGAAATTCAGGAACAAATGAGAACAGAAGTAACTGAGATCTATCAGTCTGGTAAAGGTTATAAAGCCATTTCTAAAGCTTTGGGACTCCAGCGAACCACAGTGAGAGCCATTATCCACAAATGGCAAAAACATGGAACAGTGGTGAACCTTCCCAGGAGTGGCCGGCTGACCAAAATTACCCCAAGAGCGCAGAGACGACTCATCCGAGAGGTCACAAAAGACCCCAGGACAACGTCTAAAGAACTGCAGGCCTCACTTGCCTCAATTAAGGTCAGTGTTCACGACTCCACCATAAAAAGAGACTGGGCAAAAACGGCCTGCATGGCAGATTTCCAAGACGCAAACCACTGTTAAGCAAAAAGAACATTAGGGCTTGTCTCAATTTTGCTAAGAAACATCTCAATGATTGCCAAGACTTTTGGGAAAATACCTTGTGGACTGATGAGACAAAAGTTGAACTTTTGGAAGGCAAATGTCCCGTTACATCTGGCGTAAAAGGAACACAGCATTTCAGAAAAAGAACATCATACCAACAGCAAAATATGGTGGTGGTAGTGTGATGGTCTGGGGTTGTTTTGCTGCTTCAGGACCTGGAAGGCTTGCTGTGATAGATGGAACCATGAATTCTACTGTCTACCAAAAATCCTGAAGGAGAATGTCCGGCCATCTGTTCGTCAACTCAAGCGGAAGTGATCTTGGGTGCTGCAACAGGACAATGACCCAAAACACACCAGCAAATCCACCACTGAATGGCTGAAGAAAAACAAAATGAAGACTTTGGAGTGGCCTAGTCAAAGTCCTGACCTGAATCCAATTGAGATGCTATGGCATGACCTGAAAAAGGCGGTTCATGCTAGAAACCCTCAAATAAAGCTGAATTACAACAATTCTGCAAAGATGAGTGGGCCAAAATTCCTCCAGAGCACTGTAAAAGACTCATTGCAAGTTATCGCAAACGCTTGATTGCAGTTATTGCTGCTAAGGGTGGCCCAACCAGTTATTAGGTTTAGGGGGCAATTACTTTTTCACACAGGGCCATTTAGGTTTGGATTTTTTTCCCTAAATAATAAAAACCATCATTTAAAAACTGCCTTTTGTGTTTACTTGTGTTATATTTGACTAATGGTTAAATGTGTTTGATGATCAGAAACATTTTGTGTGACAAACATGCAAAAGAATAAGAAATCAGGAAGGGGGCAAATAGTTTTTCACACCACTGTATATAAGTTTAAGAATCTTTTCTGTAAGTTGAGGACAGGTAAGATGCATATTTCATCATTTCAAAGAAAAAAAATGCTTTCCAACTTTTCATCTTCAAATGTCCTCCAACAGTACCTGACTGAATTTCTGTCCTGTCTGAAGAGAAAAGCCATGCAAAATGACACTGTGAAACCATGGGCCCTCATGATAATTGGTCCTGTTAATACCATCACCGGCATCTGATCATTTGCTATTTAATCGGAAGGACAAAAAGAAAGAAAAAAAAAAAAAAAAAAAAAAAAACCATCTTGTTCTACTAGACCGCCATTCCATTACAGAGACAGGAGAAAGCACAGATTCAAATCATTGACATCTTTGTCTACCTGCCACTTTAAAAAAACGGGCAACAACAGCTTTGCACCACAAAACCCAGGGGTTCACACCACGTACCAAGGATAAACATGGTAAGACTGTTTCTTGTTGTTCGGGGGAGAGGAGCAAGCCATCATTTTCATCTGTGTACTTTCCGTAGGACTATTTTTCCAGCTGACCAAGGTTCACAAACATTATCCATTTTCTGTTAAATCTTCTGGACTTTTATGTGCATTTTGGACTTCCTGTGTATCTTATTGAGTTCGTTTTCAGTGTGGGGTTAAGGGAGGGTTGTATTGTATATTAATTTTGTACTGCAGTTTTTCTTTTAATTATTACTTTCTGCCGGACACTTTTGGGGTTGAATGTTAAGTCGGGGTTGGTTAGGGTAGGATATATATATTAGTTGGAGTTTGTTCATTTCTTTCTTTTTCAATATATACTCACTTTATTATTTTACATACTGTTTGTTGACTTATTTTTGATTTTATTTGGAAAAAATTTATTTGGAAGAAGCATGGCTTGTAGGGTCTAACGTCCTCAGCTTGCCAGGCCACTGTGAAGACCAGTCTACACGCATACCCCATGCCTCTGGTTCATGAGATCTTGGAGTCGTTGCATGGAGCTGTTATTTTCGGCATGTTAGATATACGCAGTGGCTACTGGCAGGTACTGATGGATGAAGGGAAGGCTTGTTCCAGTTCAAAGTCCTGCCATTTGGGCTTAAAAATGCTGAAGCCACTTTCCAGTGGCTCATGGAGCAAGTCCTCTGGGGTTAATTGGCAAAATATGCGTTGTTTACGTTGATGACATCTTCATTTACTCCCTTTCTCATGAACATCATCTCCCGGACTTGGATACGATCTTCTGGAGACTGCGTAACGCCCTTCTCACGTTGAACAGGAAGAAGTGTACCTTCCTACAACTCCAAATCCACTTCCTCGGGCACATAATTTTGCCAAAGGTGGTCACTGTGGACCTTGAGAAGATTTTGGTCATCTGAGACTACCCCACACCCACCAACTTGAAGACATTGCAACGCTTCCTGGGGTTGGTGGGGTAGTACCATAAATTAATTCCCTGGATGGCTGACATAGCGGCCCCACTTCCTCAACTAAGGAAGAAAGATGCCCCATGGTAGTGGATTCCTGAATGCCAGGATGCGGTTGAGCAACTTAAGGCTCAACTGCAGATGCCACCTGTCCTGGCACAACCAGACTCACAGCTCACCTTCCAGGTTCAAACAGACGCCAGCAATGTCGGGCTTGGCACCATGTTGACCCAATGTAAGAACAATGAAGAGCAAGTGATTGCCTAAGCCTCATGAGCTTTGGATGGCGCCGAGCTCAATTATTCTACGGTTGAGAAGGAGTGCTTGCCTGTCATGTGGGCTGTGGAGAAGTGGAACCACTTTCTGGAAGGGGTCGAGTTCGAAGTGTACATCGAACACCATGCTCTGATCTGGGTATTTAACCCCTCGAAGACCTCCTGCTCTGCCTCCAGAATTTTACGTTCAGGGTGACCTATCATAAGGGCTGTGGCAACACTGTGCCAGATACTGTCTCCAGGGTATCGGAGCCACCAGGGATGGTGTGCTTGGCAGAGGCAAAGAGAATCACACTACCTTTGCCCCACAGCTTGCAAGACCTAGCACAACCACAAGCTGACAGCCCCTTATATCAAGATCTCCGGAGAGGGCTGGATCAGTAACATACTGACCGGGTGCACTTCGTTGACCTCCAAGGGGTGTTATACCATGCTGTTCCATCTACCCTTGGAGGAACTAAACACCAACTAGTCCTCCTGGAGGTGCTCATCCCTGAGTTTCTGCAATATTATCATGATCTTTGAGCAGTCACCTTGGATGTACAAAGACCTTTTTAAAGACCCTGGGGGCAGTTTGGTGGCCTTCCGTCCGCAAAGATGTGGCCCACCATGTCAAGAACTGCCAGACATGTCAGCGAGTCAAGAACCCAACTGGTAAACCTGCTGAATTACGACAATCAACAATTGCTAACGGACTGAAGGAGGTATTAGTAGTTGACCTGATGGGACCCTTTCCATCCACATGGTCCCTAAAGACTGTCCTGATGGTGGTTGTAGATTACTTCACAAAGTAGGTGGAGCTGTTTGCTCTAACTGATGCTAGGACAAGTAAAATCTGCTCCACCCTGAAGAATGAGATCTTCACCCGCTGGGGTGTGCCAAAAAAACATCATATTGGACTGGAGTCCTCAGTTCACAAGCTCAGCCTTGGATGAATTTTATGTGGCCTGGGGAGGGAAGAAGAACTTAACTACAACATACCATCCCCAGGCCAACTCAACTGAGTGAGTAAAAATGATCCTGAAGAGTATGATCGCCTCCTATATGGGTGAGCGCCATCAGGACTGGGACAAGTGGCTCCCCGAGCTCCGCTTTGCCCTGAACACCGTGGTGCACAAAGTTTCACTTTTTATTCCTTTTCATCTATGTGAAGGTAACCAAACCATATGAATTATCCTCCTAACTCTGAAAAGAATTGACCATCTTTTTATCTGATGTGTTTCATGCAGAAGAATTTTGGATTAATTAAATTCTGCTTTATAATATATTAATTTCAAGGATTAATTCTGCAGTACTTGTAATAAATTGTATTAAAAACACCATTTCTGTCAGACTAGAAATTTCAGTTAGGAAACTGCACAGATGCTAAAATACACAAAGAGGCTTGCCATAACCTACTGTGTCAGCCTTGTGCCAAGAAAGCAAACATGAGAAAAAAAAAATTGTAAAAAGAAAAGGTTAATAAGGAAATGAAAAACAGATTACTTAGAACAAGCAGTTACTATCTGGACTCATCTTTCCATGATTTTGGAAAATGAATATTTTGGCGACCGCTCTCCTCCAGCTCATCTTACGCCAAAAAGTCTCCCTTCAGACTGCATTTACACTATCAGTTTCATCATTCTAAACCAATCCGGTTATCTTCTCTAGCTAATACAATTGACTACATTTTTCCCTGCTGTATAAACAGCAAAGAGTTTAGTCCTTCAATTGAAACATAGAGCCACATTTTAATACCAGCTAGGTTAGGTATATACAGTTGTGCTTGAAAGTTTTCTATTTTTCTGCATAAATATGACCTAAAACATCATCAGATTTTCACTCAAGTCCTAAAAGTAGATATAGAAAAATAAGTTAAACAATTGAGACAAAATTATAATACTTATTTGTGAGTGGCAAAAGTATGTGAACCTCTAGGATTAGCAGTTAGTTTGAAGGTGAAATTAGAGTCAGGTGTGTTATTTAAAGAACAGGGATCTATCAAAGCTCTTCACAACACATGTTTGTGGAAGTGCATCATGGCATGAACAAAGGAGATTTTGGAGGACCTCAGAAAAAGAGTTGTTGATTCTCATCAGGCTGGAAAAGGTTCGAAACCATCTCTAAAGAGTTTGGACTCCACCAATCCACAGTCAGACAGATTGTGTACAAATGGAGGAAATTCAAGACCATTGTTACCCTCCCCAGGAGTGGTCAACCAACAAAGATCACTCCAAGAGCAAGGCGTGTAATTGTCAGCGAGGTCACAAAGGACCCAGGGTAACTTCCAAGCAACTGAAGGACTCTAGCACATTGGCTAATATTCATGTTCATGAGTCCACCTTCAGGAGAACACTGAACAACAATGGTGTGCATAGCAAGGATAAAGCCACTGCTCTCCAAAAAAAACATTGCTGCTTGTCTGCAGTTTGCTAAAGATCACGTGGACAAACCAGAAGGCTGTTGGAAGAATGTTTTGTGGACGGATGAGACCAAAATAGAACTTTTTGGTTTAAATGAAAAGCGTTATGTTTGGAGAAAGGAAAACACTGCATTTTATCATAAGAACCTTATCCCATCTGTGAAACATGGGCCAGGACGGCTTGCCTTCATTGATGGAAAAATGAATTTTAAATCATATTAGAGAATTCTAAAGGAAAATGTCAGGACATCTGTCCATGAACTGAATCTCAAAAGAAGGTGTGTCATGCAGCAAGACAACGACCCTAAGTGAACAAGTCGTTCTACCAAAGAAAAGTTAAAGAAGAATAAAGTTAATGTTTTGGAATGGCCAAGTCAAAGTCCTGTCCTTCATCCAATCGAAATGTTGTGGAAGGACCTGAAGCGAGCAGTTAATGTGAGGAAACCCACCAACATCCCAGAGTTCAAGTTGTTCTGTATGGAGAAATGGGCTAAAATTCCTCCAAGCCGGTGTGCAGGAATGATCAAAAGTTACCGGAAACATTTAGTTGCAGTTATTGCTGCAAAGGGGGGGGTCACACCAGATACTGAAACCAAAGGTTCACATACTTTTGCCATTCACAAATATGTAATATTCAATCATTTTCCTTAATAAATAAATGGCCAAGTATAATATTTTTGTCTCATTTGTTTACTTGGTTTCTCTTTATCTTCTTTTAGGACTTGAGTGAAAATCTGATGATGTTTTAGGTCAAATTCTAAAGGGTTCACAAACTTTCAAGCACAACTGTAATTTATAATTGAGATAAAATTAATGCAAAATTTCTCTTCAGAATTCATACAAAACATTAGTTACTGAAACTGTTTAGCAGACAAAGAAACAGTAAAATCTCTTATGGCAACTTCTTCCATACTGAATAACCAGATATTATCATATAAACATTATGCTAAATTGCAAACACTAGACATCTGAAGGAAGAAATCAAATTACTTCTTATGGGTATTGTGGAGTACATTATTGATCTGCTTTACTGACTTTTGCAGTCAAAGTGAAAGAAAAAAACTGTGTTAACTCGACAGATTCTTTTCTGGTGCTTACATACAGTAGATGACAATTTCTGGAAGCAGTGCAATGAAAATAGGAATGAGTTTCTATTGAATATGCTTAGGCAGATTAAATGGACTTAGTTTATTATTTTAAACTAGCTGCGTGTGTTTTTTGGGACAAAGAACAACCCGAAGACTCCCTAGCAGTTTTACTATATTTGTTAACTTTCAGCTAACTCTTAAGAATTACCCAGTGCAGAGGACATGGACCCAAATGTGCTTGCTGCCTCACTGGCTTACCATATCTTAGCTGTATCGCTGGGATATGAGTCCTATTAAGCTTTGTCTCGAGAAAATACCTCCAGATAGACAATGTTTCAGTGAAAACTTCAAGCCTTGTCCTCTTTGCTGAGGTGTTTCACTTGCACTTGGTTGAGCTGTGGCATTTACTTCATTACGACATTATGTCTCTTTGTCTGTGTCATTAGCACGCAGGTCATTTGTAGTGAGAAGTGAGGTGTATGCAAGCAGCGAAAAATTTTAAAAGTGAATGTATGCACCTTCTAGTGGCTGTGGTTGAGCGTGAGCAGAGCGGACTGTTCTATACACACACAGGTCTTTCGTTAATTAACGTCTAATGTATGAACTTAAAACAATCATATTAATGTCAAGTCAAAAGGACCTAGTCAGAAGAAAGTGATTTGCACACATTAAGTGTTCAAATGGAATTAAGCAGCAACATGAATTTTGAAGATCGTAGAGGGGGACTGGGTATTTCCTGCCCCAACACACACTTCATCCAACATAAACCCTGGTCTATGTGAAAGGTGGGCCCATATATTCTCAAACAGAACTGACTACAGTTCAGTTGTTTCACTTGTGGAAATCTAGAATAAAGCTTTAGAATCATAACTGTTTCTGGTTGTGACCAGATAATAATAATACAAAAAAATATCTGAATTGTACAAGGTTAACATAATCAGAACCTGCAGATAAAAGCAACAATTTTACTTTTTCAAAAGGTATAATTTACCTGAATCAATTACATTCAACTAATGTATATGTTGAGCAGGGTACTATAAAAGCCACCGATTCATGTAGTCCTGATGGCTATACACAATTTAATCATATATATCCAATGTACTTTTTTCAGTGAGGTGAAAAAAAAATGAAACTCCTGAATTTGTCTCTATTATGTAAAACATACATATCTACATACACATATACAGTCTTAAATTTGCTTAATCCAATATGGGGTTGCACGGAGCCTATTATAACATTGTTAAGTTAATAAAGGAAGATGAATTTACAAATGAATTTATAATGTAAATGAAAGAGCATATCACACTTTTTCAGAGGCCTTTGCAACTAAAAGTAAGACGTGGCTCTGCTTATCTGGTGATAAATATGTTCCAAAAGTAAACAATGAAAATAATGTTTTACACAGTTTCAACAAATCCCTCGTTCAAAGTGACTTTTGTGCCAACAGGTAATTTTTTTCACTTATTTTTTTTTAAAAAGATGTGTTTAAAACATGTTCCCACTAAAAAGCATTAAGTCTTGAATGCATTTATGCTTTTGAATTTCTTTTCAACAAATTATTAAATGATTGTTTTTTTTAAACCAACCAAGTTTACAGTCAGAGGCTTATCAATGTGCCACCAGCGTGCATTCTGGAGTGTAGAAGACAACACATTGCTAAGTAATGTGCCATAAGTGAGCATACCACGTGTAAGCGAATTCTTTGCTATATTAGGAGGCACACAATGCACACAATGAAGGGTTCGAAACTATGCCTAGAAAGTGAAACACTTTGTGAAGTGAGAGGCTTAACACTCAGACAAACAATCATTTAATGAAAAATATGGAAAAAAAAAAAATGCAGATTTTAGACTTTGTATATTTCAACATAGAATTTGGTCTTGTATTCACACATCGAGAAGACATAACAGCTACAGTGTAAGAAATGCTGCTTACGCATTAATGCTAAAAGTTAAATTTATTTGCAATAAAATCAGCTTCCCCTTGAAGTACTTATTTAACCATTCCAATACCAAGTCTGAATGATGTAATGCTAAATTAATACAAATGCTTGTCATTAAAAGAAATTATTGCATTAAAATTATGTTACATTACCTTTTTAATTAGTTTGATCAGTTTCCATGGTTGCAAATAAATTCTAAGCACAATTTTTATCTTTAACATTCTATGGCTGAATTTTCAATTGTTCATTAATTTTCAGTTGAATAAGTTAAAACTTTGAGCTCTTTAAGACTTAAAACTTATCAACTGTTTCAAAATGCAAGCAATTATAAATGTAAAAAACAATTGCAACATAAAATTAAAATTAATATGTGAATGTTGTATTATCCACTGTGGTCCCCGGCCGGGACGCCCAGGAGGAGGAGAGGAGGGCTTGTGCCTCCTCCAGACCGCGAGGGGGCGTCCGTCCTGGTTATATTGGGGGCCTCGGGTAAGGGGCTTGGAAGCCCAGCCCTGTAGGGACCCGTGGCCACCGCCAGGCGGTGCCCCGATGCCGGTTCATCCCGTGTGGTCCTCGGCCGAGGCTGGAGCCCGGCCGGGACGCTTGAGGACCAGAGGAGGGCGTGTGCCTCCTCCAGACCGAGAAGGGGCGTCCGTCCTGGTTATGCAGGAGGCCTCGGGTAGGGGGCTTTGAAGCCCAGCCCTGTAGGGACCCGTGGCCACCGCCAGGCGGCGCCCCGATGCCGGTTCATCCCGTGTGGTCCTCGGCCGAGGCTGGAGCCTGGCCGGGACACCTTGGAGGACCAGAGGAGGACATGTGCCTCCTCCAGACTGAGAAGGGGCGTCCGTCCTGGTTATGCAGGAGGCCTCGGGTAGGGGGCTTTGAAGCCCAGCCCTGTAGAGACCCGTGGCCACCGCCAGGCGGTGCCCCAGTGCCTATTTATCTCGGGAGCCCGGCACTTCCGCCACACCAGGAAGTGCCGGGGGGAAGACGACCGGGGACACACAGACGGCTTCCGGGTGCGCAGCCGGCACTTCCGCCACACAGGGGTGTGGCCAACGTTAAGTGCCGGGAAGCAGCTGGAGCCCATCCGGGTTCCCATAAAAGGGGCCGCCTCCCTCCAGTCATTGGTGGATGTCAGGAGGTAGCAGGACTGAACTGGAGAGAGAGAACGGGAGGCGGCCAGGAAGGCACAAAGACTGTGGGCCCTGGACTTTGGGGAAATCGGTGCAGAGGCACTGGGGTGTGAGTGCACGTGACTTTGGACATTGTAAATATTGTATATAGTGTAAATAAACGGTGTGATGGGTGAAAACATGCTGTCCGTCTGTCTGTGCCGGGGCCAGCGTTCACACCACGCAGAAATTGGAATAACATGCACACTCTCCACATGCAGTGCAAACTGTGCCTTGCAATATGCTGGAGCTCTGGCCAGGAGCTCAGGCTCAAGGCATGGCAGGGTCCTAAGCGGTAACTGTGTCACAGGACCAAGTGAAGTGGGATTGGTGTCATGGAGTATGGTGAAGTAGGATTGGGGTTGTGAGGTATGGTGAAGGTGGAGGTGTGTTGGGGGACTGTTGTATATACTGGCAGCATTTAGGAGTAGCACTAAGGTGATGCTGGACAGTGCGATTGCTACAAATGCTATTAGTGCCTTCATGTGTTTCACTGCATCCCTGAGACTCAGCCTCGTGTTTTATGGTGCAAGACAGGGACTTATAGCGCGACCCCGATCTTTTATGATTTGCTTCTGTGTCACTTCACTGCAAGCGCTATGAGCCTGATTTTGCCCTGCCCCAGCAACAGACAAACAATCTTCCACAGAAGCTGCAATCGCTTTCGGGAAAGTGTATTATAGCAAGGAAACGCAGAGAAAAATTCTCGTCAGCATAACTTGTAGGCAGGATGAGATTAAAATGAACACAAAAGAAGCTACTGAAATGATTGCAAACACCTGGGCGCAAGTTAAAGAAAGCACTATAGTAACAAATACAGAATCTCATTACAACGAAATTTTCGTTATAACGAAATATTTTTTACTTCCCTGGGAGTTCGTTATAATGGAATTTGATCTGTACCTGGCAAAAATGGGGCCAATATCTTAAACATGAAAGGATTTGTAGCACAGTCACTTTTCCTATGTGCATTTGTTAACATGCTTTAGTTGAGCCACTCCACCAGTAACTGTTTCTCCCTTAATCCTTTTTACAGCAAACTGTTCCAAACACCCTTCAAGTGCCACATTTGCATCTTCCCTCTTCTTCTGTCTTTTCTTGCACCTGCACTATTATTTTTAGAACTTTTCCCTCTCTCTGTTTATACTAAACCATTTTTCCACCAGCTAATTTTTTTACGTTACTTTATTTATATTGCATTCCACAGTAAGCTTTAGCTTGCAGCTGAGTACATATGACATAGTCAGTGTCGGACAGACATACCTCAAGTTTAGAATAATGATTCTTCTCTCCTGCTAGCTTTAAATGTCGTCTTAAATTAAAAAAAATAATAATTTGGTGTGCTGCTTTATTAAAATATATAAACATTTAAGTATTTATATTTGCACGTATGTGTGACGGAAATTACAATTTGTGGAGCCCTTTCAGATGTTCCTGGAAGCTGGGATACACCTCAGACCTGCTTGACTCTGAATCTTCATAATATAACCAAAGTGCATAAGCAGCCATAATAAGACTAGATAACCACATGTAAAAGTTTACAGAATTATGGTTACAGTACAATCCAGTCTTTTGCGGGGTGCAATTGTACCATAAACACATTAACAATACACTAATTAAATGTCACCATTCAGAAAATCATTACATGTTTGTGGAAGGAAAAAGAAATCGTCAGAGCAAAATTAACAATATGGACGAATACTAATTTTAATAATCAACTGGCTAATGCTGTGCACAAGCAGCAAATGAGTAAAATCAAAAGTCAATTCTTCTTGTAAAATTTGTGTACTTTGAAAATGTCCTTTCAAGATGTAAGCATATAACCATCACCTTCCAAAGAAACTGGCTTTGTGACAGCTTTAAGAACTGGCAGCACTCTTCAAAAACATACAACAAATCAGCAGTATTTAGTAAGAATCACTGTAACTGTGAAGATAGCCTCCAGACGTCCGAGACAAAAATGGGTATGGAAAACAGTAAGGATAAATGCAGCCACTGCATTTCAAAATTCTCTACTCTTACTCTTAAAAGATCTATGCTCAAAATATCTTTTGCATATCTGGAGGAGCACTTAAGCACATTGACAGTGTTTATTTATTAACCTAGAAGATTACTGTGTTCTCCTTCCATGACCTTCTGGCCTCTAATCTAAGCATTCTGAGAGTCTTCATGGTTTTCTGGTTGGCTAATGTAAACACACATGAGGTAGGCGACTAAGGCTGTAATGCTGTACACACATCAGCCTCCTCTTAGCTCTGAATTTCTACAGCAAGATGCAAATAGGAAGAGTATGCAGACAAGTACCTTCAGCCCAGACCTAATGGTTAAACTTTTTCACTGGATCTATAAGAACAAAACTAGTTAAGACAGACATCTGGCAGGATCACTGGCACAAGTAATCATTCACTGAAGTACAGAGTCTCATGTCATTCCAAAATTTTAGTACTGATTGAATAAAAATTGCAGGCAACCCCAAACAAAACATAATTTGGAATTTGTGCTAAAAGGTTGATTGTGTGTCCTAGTAGCTAAGGATACAGACT
The DNA here is from genome assembly GCF_016835505.1 of Polypterus senegalus. NCBI lineage: Eukaryota > Metazoa > Chordata > Cladistia > Polypteriformes > Polypteridae > Polypterus > Polypterus senegalus. The sequence goes on along the minus strand of NC_053162.1, from coordinate 104,166,308 downwards.
GGAAATCAATTGTTTAGAGCTTAAATTCAACATTAGGTCACCTGGTCACCCTGATCACTTACCTTGTTGAGAATAGTGTGTTAACAGTAAAGTGCTTTGGAATTGTAAAAATAATTAGTTCACAACCATCAGGTCGGTTTGACATGTCATCACTGACATTGTGCACTAACAAAAAGAAACATTGAAAAACCAGACTTAGTTTTTGTTTAAAGTTTTCAAAAGGGGGAAAAGATAAAATGCCAGCTGGACACATATGTCCATATACTAGCATCTTGCATGTGTGTTTTTTTTGTTTTTTTTAGCCTTATACAATTTCTTGTATTAGGAATTTGTTAGTTTTCGCATACCCCTTGGGGTCAGAGAGCAGGGTCAGCCATTGTACAGCGCCCCTGGAGCAATTGCAGGTTAAGGGCCTTGCTCAAGGGCCCAGCAGAGTAGGATCTCTTTTGGCAGTGACATATAACCCTATTACAGAATGCTACTGAATCTTGAGACACTATAAAAAGCTAAAAATATAGATGTGTTTTTCCTTAGCCAAAGAAACATTTAATCTCCAAAAGAAAGCTTTCTCTTTCAATAACACTGCATGAAATTTCTTCTTGAATCAAGATCCTTATGTTGACTTTGATGGGAAATGCAAGGTAGCAAAGAGTATTGTTAAGGCCCAAGCTCAATGTTAGCATTTTACAATGTAGAAATCTACAGGAATGAGCTAAAATTCGACTTAAAGCTGTGTTTTTCAACTATCAGTTTAAAATGCACACGCGTATTCTCTATGTTCCTCTATACATGCATATTTGACTCCCTTATTGACAAAGATTTACATTCTTAAAATTATCTATACATGAAAAAAAATGCATGCTGTGAAAATTTTACTGAGAATTCATTAACAGATATGTTAAAAATATTATGAAAATGTTATAACTTGCAAAATATTTGAAGAAGTACAAGATTATTTCAAATTATACAATGTATACATTCAACATATTTTCTGGTAAATCGTGCCTCCCCCATCCTTCAGAAGTACATTTTACTTTTTAAAACTTCCCATTTTGGTAATGCTATATTTATTGTTGATTTTGTTTTCCAACCTGCATCAGTATTTGTGAAGCACTTACACAATAGGGCTGCCTCAGCACACATCTAAATGTAGCGCTAGAATCTTACAAACATAAACATTCAAACTAACAAATCTTTCTAAATTTGGAAGAATTTTGTCAGAATGTGAGGGAAATCTTAAGTAGAAAATTAACTTACAAAAGTGAGGACTTAAATTATCCTTCATTTATTTTATTACTTCGCTTGGTGCATTAAAACCCTCCAGAGACATGCAGTTTGTGTTGTATTTTACCACCAAATGGTATTTGCCAAAACTGATCAGAGCTGCTGTTAAATAGTCTTACTTGTGCAACCACTTGCTGTGTTTAAGTTGCAATTCCAACAATATTTTAATACAAAAAAATAAAGTAAGTCACTCTGATAAGAATGGTACTGTTCCTGATACTTAACAGTGAGACCAAAAAGTGGACAAAAAAAAAAGGTAAAAACCACCAGTGCAAACGTTATGTTTTCGGTTTGTATTGTAATAGAACAGTTTGTTCTGGTTTTGTCACACAACAGCAAAGAATATAAAGCATAATATTCTGAACTGGCTTTCATATGGGCGGCACGGTGGCGCAGTGATAGCGCTGCTGCCTCGCAGTTAGGAGACCTGGGTTCGCTTCCCGGGTCCTCCCTGCGTGGAGTTTGCATGTTCTCCCGTGTCGCGTGGGTTTCCTCCGGGCGCTCCGGTTTCCTCCCACAATCCAAAGACATGCAGGTTAGGTGGATTGGCGATTCTAAATTGGCCCTAGTGTGTGCTTGGTGTGTGGGTGTGTTTGTGTGTGTCCTGCGGTGGGTTGCCACTCTGCCCAGGATTGGTTCCTGCCTTGTGCCCTGTGTTGGCTGGGATTGGCTCCAGCAGACCCCCGTGACCCTGTATTCGGATTCAGCGGGTTAGAAAATGGATGGATGGATGGCTTTCATATAATAATCCACTTTCTGACAACTCAGGTTGTAACCTCCTGTAGTTTGACAGCTCCAGTTCTTCTTAAAACAAGATGGAAGGTTAACAAGGACTTGCCAAGTTAGCTTGGTCTGAGTGAGTGATATCAAATACAGACTGCTCCAGAGCCCATGGTACTCTGATTCCCTTTTTCTGATTGTAAGCAGTCACAAAACAGGAAGTGAGAATGTATAGAGAAGTAAATTCTCTTCAAGTTTTATCTGTCAGACCACTGTTTTGTCTTTAATAATTGTCAAAGTGAAGTGGATATAAAAGCACGGCTGCACACCCACACGTGGGCTGCTTCAGATAAACCAGACTCAAGAATGCTAAGCATTTAAGGAACCTAACTAAGCATCTGGTTTCCAGTTCATCAAGCAATGAGTCAATCTCAGTTACAAAGCCTTGTTTAAAGTTAATATCGAGTAAAAAGTATCATTAAATCAACTGAGATTAAGTAATAACAGGTCTGTGATAGGAGCAGGAAGGGAGTACTATATGTATACAACTGTGGTATTTTATCCTCTACCATATGTCTTTCATACATACTATTAATTTGTCCAAAAGCCTAATGGAAAAATGTTCATGATCTATGAAGCAGGAGGTCTGATCTGTGCTCTTTGTTGTTCCCTCCCCTACTTCCCCACTTCTCACAGTGGAACAGACATTAGCACATTATACAGCACACCATGTCTGGTGTTAGCAGGAAATATCAGTGTTTTCATGCTCTGTGGTGTTTCCATCTTTGTGCCAAGCACATGACTGAAAAATTGGATTTTTAACTGCTAAGAGCAAGTATCTTGTAAACTTGCCTCACTATCAATAAAAAAAGCAGAGAAGGCAAAAGATGTAGCAATAAGAATAATCAGACAGGCCACTCTTCTATTGGATCACATTATCACTGACAATGTTAAAATCATGCACATGTTCACATTTTGACTACTTGCACCCATTCCTTGACTTTTGATTTGTTCTTGTATCTATATGCCTGTCCCCGCTAATCAGAAACTTATAACATGCTCCTTGTACCCTCATGATAGAACTTTTAAGAACATCTGGAAGCAGTGGAATAATGCCAAGTATCCCCAAATTTAGAAACATCACTATTCAGGAAGGCATAGAGTGAAGCTCTCAAATTACATACTGTGTGAAAAATAGCAGTAGATGGCCAGGGGATTTTGGTGACAGCAATATATTTCTCCAAAAAAATAAAAAATTAAATAAAAAAAAGCAAAATATGAAATGTTTAGCGTTCCTCTTTCCTGTCAATTTTAAAGGAGGAATGAATGAAAATGAAAAAGGTTTTTATAACCCTGCACAGTGTCACAGTCTGTTTATTCCATTTTACAACCTAGAAGGCAAATCATGACACACTAAGAATGGATCTAACAGTTTAAGAGCCCATCAGCCTCTTCCCTTTGACGTTCCTATTTAAGACTAAACCCATAAAGGCTTGCATCACACTACACAGCAAATGTGGTCCATATTTACTGCTCATTTACTTTTACTTCATAGACCCCACACAAGTGTAACAGGAGGAAGGAAATATGAATGTTTTAATTGGGAAAAAAAATCTTAGTGGCCATAAAAAAAATGTTCAGCTTTCTTGCACATTGCTGTGTTACACTATGGAAGTTTCTGTAAACAAAATGTTACATACTGATGTAAATTCTAAATTTGCAATAATAATAATGCTGCAATAAAAATACTTTATATATTATGACTGTAAACTTGATTAAGTTAATTTGATAATGGATATATAAATCAAAACTGATAATAAAAAGAGAGTGTTACAGAATGAATACTTCAGGAATTGCAAGTCATTGGACCTCTAGAACATCCTACCACTATACACGTAACAAAAAACATCTTGAAAGGTGTACATATGTATGTATTTATTTCTTTATCTGTCTATAATGGCTTTTGCCATGGTTGTCAGTTACAAAAAAAGGGGTATTAGCCGAGGCCTGGACCAAATTTGCAGGTAGCTACAGTATACTATATATTAATAAGGAAACACAAATACACACTTTATTTAAGTATCAGTTGTGAAGAAAAAAAAGTTTTAATATGTCAACTATTAGAATACATTATAATGCCATGCACTTTACAGAATGGCAAAAAAATGAATGATTTAATAAATCTGCAAAGAGCAAACTGAGAATAAAAGTGTGAAAGGGAATATTTTTTTCAGCTGTGCACATTGAAGCCTAGTGACTAATTGCCAGTTCATTATGGCTGCATGTCAAGTCACCCAATCTTTACGATAAACCGTGTTCATCCACCACTCATTTGAATAAGAATATAATCAGAAGTGTACCTTTGTGCCATTAACAATGCCAAGCATATCATGGCCTCGTTGTCATGTACACAAATCTTGTTTCGGTTCACCTGGCTTTTTTGTCAACCAAGGAACGTCCCATTTATTGTTGTGATCTGACATATCACCTTTAACCAGTTGGCTTCAGGTCACAGATCAGATCAAGAGGGCACAGTTGATCCATACCTGGCCAAAGAAGCCAGCTAGACTAATATTTTTAAGGAGCCGAAACTGTTTGTGGAAGTGCAAGAGATTACCAGTTTTTAATGCTGGGCGGTATACCGGTTTATACCAAAACACATTTTTTATTTTTGTTATGATATGGATTTTTTTATACCAGAACACCGGTTTAAATAGCCTAAACAATGTTCGGAACATGGCACAGCGGGAAACTGTTTAAAGGGGGACCTTTTTCTAGTACTGCACCAATAAACACGCACGCAACGGAGTACATGTATTAGTGAAGGTTATCGAGTGACAGAGGTATTGAGCGGTGAAAATGGACAGTGAACATTCCGAAACAAAAGCTGTAGCAGAAGATAAAGTTGAACATGATGACACAGAAGAACTTTTGACGAAAACAGGTACCGTGTCTGTTGTCTGAAGATACCTTGGTTTCTTCAGGTCGGATGTGGACCATTATGTTCAAATGTGTGAATACTATTTCTATACTACTGGATAATACTGGATAATACTGCAAGCCAAATTGTACTTGTTTTATTTTTTTTTTTTCAATACTGTGTAATGTACCTGGTTACTGTGTAATAGTATGACAATGCCGGGCCCCTACAGACTCCCTCTTCCCACATGTCTGTTGAACCGACACCGTCGATAGTTATGACCAAGGTGAGCTGAGAAATCTCATTGAAGCCTGGGGATGGTGGAAAGTGCTCAAGTGCTTTTGTTAAAAACAGTCAAAAGTAAAACCAATGTGTCAGTTGTGCAGTGTTCAGAAAAATACAGTACCCAAATAAATAGCAAATACATAAAACCAGTGAAACGTGGGGATAAAATTCATAATAAATAAATCCGTTAAAATAGAGGTTAAAATGCAGTCTCTCTCCTCGCCCGATTGCACCACACCACCTTCTGTCTCCACGGCTCACCCTTCATTGGCGTTGCTGGCGGAGCTTTTGCAGCACAAACTCATTTCTGCCAACCCCTGTCTTGGCTGCCACCACACTGCGCAACCAGACCGTCAGAGGTCGGCAAACCTCCCGCCTTCCTTCGCGCTCACTCAGTCGCTCCTCAGATCCATTGGGAGGTCTTATATTTCGCTCACCCCACTCTACACGCTTAGTCAGTGGGGTGAACCAGCCCCTAGATCACCTCAGCCTGTGCTCCCTCACAGAGCCCCAGCTTGTGCTGCCTTCTTTCTGGTGTCTGGATCGTCTCCCATGACTGCCTTTTCCCTTCTTCAACCTCATTGTGTTGTTTTCTTTTTTTCCTTCCCACTATCCTGCCGGCCCATCTCCGTCGTCGCCGTCTCTGTGGGCGCAGCGCCTTATTCACAAGCCGCAGTAAGCCGATGAAGCAATTGAGAACGATCGGGTGCGACTCACCCCAATCACCTCATCAACTCCCCGCAGTCGTGCAATCGCGCCCACGGAGACGGACATGGCAAACTGGATTTAAAAACGGACCCTTTTTTTTTTGAAGTCGCGGACCCTATATACCATAAATACAGTAGCATTATATATGCAAGTTGTAGTTTTATTATTCATGTATATAACTTACCTTTAAGCAAGGTTCATATTAATGCAATTTGCCTTAATGACGGTTCAGCTGGTAAAGATGTTATCACCAAGTTGCACTTGTTTTATTTTATTTTGGTGAATACTGTGTAATGTACCTGAGCTTGAAGTTTTGAAGTAACAGTATTATTACTGAAAGTTGCACTATTATTTATTTTATTGTTATTATTTATTGGTTTAAATATTATGCAGTTTAATGATGGTAAAGTAGTTTAAAAAGTTACTTTAACGTGTCAGTGGACAGAGATTGTTAACATTAACAGTAAGTGTACTTGGTTTACAAAAAATATTTACAATTTATTCCTTTTCTAAGACATGTTCAGTGCAATACAACTTTTGACACGCACCTCTGGATATTTTACTAAGTCTAAATGCCTCTTTGGATGGTTGAAAATGTGTTGTCAAAATTATAGTTTAAGTTTTTGCAAAATTTGTTTAATAAAAAGGTTCTATATTTTGACTGCAACTGTCATGCAGCTTGATTCCTTCTCTTCATTAGTGCCACCCCCTTGAAAACTATCACTTTATTGAGCCATTCAAACCTGTATTAATACTTGTGCGTACATTAAAATGTTTTTTTGTACAATGTACAATTCTCATGAAAGTGGAATAGGTCATTCTTAGCCAGTCTACTGCAGTAATTGCAGTGGAAAATGTGGTTAACTGATGCATGGGAAAAAATACCGTTGAATACCGTGAAACTGGTACAATTTTGAAAAATAAAATGATATAGAATTGGTCATACATCCCAGCACTACCCTTTTTACTAGTCTAATCACGACTATGTCTTTCAGAATTAAAAGTCAGCAGTGCAAAAAAAAAAAAAACAAAAAAAAAAACAAACATACACTTAGAATTCAAGAAAATTACTAAAATAAGTTATTTTTATTTCCTTTGAGCTGCCTGGAATACACATACTATCCAAGCACAATAATACAAGTACTGTATTCTGCCATTAGGCCGACAATGCTAACCATGAAACTTGTAATTTTCACAACTGTAGAATGATCATACCTGTTTTCACTCAAATTTACAATGACTATTTCCCACTATCAAAGTCACTAGCAAAACCACAGTATAAGCATATAAAAAACAAAATAAGAAAAAAAGGAGAAGTTCCAAAAGACACATGGAGGTTGCTGTATTGCTGGATTATCCTGTTAGATTTGGAAGATGTGTAGTCTTCTGATTTTGCAGGACTCCAATATGCATAAAGTAATAATACTTTCATTTTTTATCATTTTACTTTGTAAGTGCTGTTCTGCCTTTCAACATGTTTATATTTTACCACACATTAAACTGAGCGAAGTAGTAAATAAACACTGAAGATTTTGTTTTCCTCTGCAGCTATCAGAACTGAAAACATGTATTACCTATGAAAACTGCATGCAATAAGACAGGTTTACAAGTGTAAAATGAGCTTGCTCTCTTCTGTATGGTAGTGTTCTGCTGTGAAACAGAGCAAAACAGGAATAGGTTTGCAGTGTAAAATATGTGAACAGATGTTAATTCCAGTGGGACACTGCCAGACACGTTGTAGTGTGTGTGCAGTACACAAGTTGAAGCCAACCAGTTCTCCTTTAGGGAGCACTAGTGTTCGGTCTTCTTATAATTTTAAGTTATATATGGAGCAGATGATATATGCACAAAGATTTCGGTTTAGTAAATAGAAGGTGGTATTGTGAGTCTAAGATCTGCACAATCCAAATAAATGTATTTAACAGAATTACACAAAATCAAACATTCACTTTACTTCATTTTCGAATACAGCAACATAAGGGGAACATGTCCAAAAGCAAAAAAAAAAAAAATGCTCAAAACTTTTAAACTGATGTAGCATCTTTGAAATACTGTAAAAATGTGTATTCTAAATAATGAATGGTAAAATAAGGGACAGGCACTGGCATAATATTGATAGTGATTGAATAATTTTATACTCCCTGATAATAATTCTCTTGTGGGTTACGTTTGATTAAGTCTTTGGCACTCCTCAGTCTAGAGGACTGCATAAACCTATTTTTTTAAATCCTACTACCATTCACTTATGTATTGCATAGTATCAGCTTCAGTTCAACTTGCTCCTCTCGGCAGCACCAAAATTAGCTTGAGAGTGTGATCATTAATTTTTCACACAATGTCTAGTAGATTTTGGGTGAGCACCTGAAAATATTCAGTGTCATCAGTTTGCAATAACAGAGGAAACAAGGAAAGAGAACATGTTTTTATGGCACCGTGCCTATTTTTGAAGATGTGACAAAAATCTATATCTCTCTCAATTATATATATAATATAATATACTGTATCTATATATATCTATATCTATCTATATATATCTATATCTATATATCTATATATCTATATATATCTATATTTATATTATATATAATCCTGAAATAATGGTATTTTATAGTTTAGTTTCATCAAGGAGCATATACTGTAGATTCAGAAAGTATTAATTTTCTGCACATTTAATTGCAAAGTTGGGATAAATTCATTAATAAACTCATTGGGTTCCAATTCAACCAAAGAAATAGAACTGGAATTGAAATAAAAAAATAATGAAAAGCAAGGAAGCCCAATGACTTCTGGTCCACGCAGTGCAAAAGGGAGATGCTCCCTGAAGGTGCTGCCTCATTTGGACCTGACAATGTGAGAGACAGAGAGAAAGAGAGAGAGTCTTGTTGAACTGATTTTTGTGATGGGGGCACTGCCTCAACAATATAGCACCATCAAGTAAATAATTTATTTAAACATTTAAATTTTTTGTTGAAATTAAACAAGGGTTTTGCCCGATTGAAACCCCAATTGTTTAGAACTTGCCCTGCCTCATTCACCTGGCTAAAATATATATAACTATATATAACAAAAAAAACATTTCATTTAGTATTTACCATTCAAATAGTAATATGTATGTAGAAATTAAGATAAATTAAAACATAGAACATGAAATTATTATTGCAATTTTTGAACATAACTCTTATACTAATAATTACAAAAATAGTAAGTTACTAAGTAAAGGAGTTTTAAGCTGGTACTGTCCTGCTTGCTTCCTAAACAGGATGCCTCAAACCATATAATACAATAATGGGTTATTTCAACAAATTCACTAACTTTCTTTCATTTATATCGTTTTGCTTTTACTGAACCAATTCATAATTTCATCCTAAAATTGGCCTAAATATCTTGCCAGTGACACTGAAATTGCATTTCGCAGATCAGCATTAGTAGATTTTTTATTGCCATTTTTTTTTTTTACCTTGTTGGGTCACCCTCTTTATTTGTAAGTATTAAAATTTAGTGGCTGGGTTAAGAAGATGTGTTGAACTGTTGCTTGATACTTGACTTCCAGAGGGCAAAATGCACCAAATCACTGCTGTAATGCTTTATAAAACCCAAGCTACATTCAATGCAGTGACCAAGATTACAGGTTGCAACCTCAAACAACTTTAGTTATTGGCTTTTTGCAATTCACCTTTTGACAATATTCACAGTTTAGCATTTCAGTCTTGGTACAGTAGCATTTTTTTGACTTTTGAAATTGACCCTTACTATAGTTTTCTGAGAATACACTCATCTCTCAATTTGATCAATGGGGCTTGTTGCATTCCTCTTCACTTTCTGAACAGAAATATCAATGAGAAATGTTAATCAAAACTACCCAAAAATGCACAAAAACAAATTCAGGCAAACCAAAACTTTGCTCAAACATTTTGTGAATCAGTCTAATGTTGGCATGAGTATATCACATTTCAGCCGGAGCTCTACCCATGGATCCACCTTTTTCCACAGGTTTTGTAATAAGGTTTTATTTTGCCGTTTTCTCTGTTCTTTATTTTAATGCTTGTTTGATTCTCTATTCAGTATGCTTACATTTATTATAAACTAATGAAATATTAATCAGTGATAATATCCATGTAACTATAGTATATCATTTTTTGGTTTTTGTTGATTATTCTTTGGAAAGCACCTTGAGTTGCATGTAAATCTATGATAAGGTGCTATATAAATAGAGTGTTTTTTTTCACCCAGTATTATTGTGCAAAGTTATTGTACAGAGTGAATGATGCAAATAAGACATCTAAACTTTCTTCATGTAGAAATGAAAATGAGTTGAAATATTACCTTGGATTCATATTATTTATAATATTTAAAGTATAATATTAAACAAAGTAAGACAAATTATCAGATAAATGGAATTTCTTTGGAAGTGTTGGGGAATTAAAATTCTGTTTCCTTTCATTCAAATTCAAATCCATTTCATTTTTTCTCTTGAGCTTTGTGCAATTCTAATTCCAATTCACATTCCAGGAGGTGAACTTAAATTGATCACACATTCCCAATTCAATTTATGAATGGCCCCAGCCCTATTATTGTGTTGTAGATTTAATTTTAAATGGACAAATTTGGCATTTTTGGCCATCAGTCTACATTCAATAATCTATAATGACAAAGTGAAAAATGCTTTAAGAAAGGTTTGCAAATTTATGAAAAATAAAAAATTGAAAAATCTCAGTTATATTTAAGAATTAAAACACTTTGGCATGTCAGATTGTGGTCAGATGCATCCTGTTTGGTTTAGATATCCTTGAGATGTGTCTAGAACATGACTGGGGTCCACATGTAGCAAACTGAAGTGTAGTTTAGAAAGACACACACCTCTGTATATAATATCCCACAATTCTCACTTCAAGTCAAGACAAATATCAAGCCATGAAGTCTAAGGGAACTCTCTGTAGACCTTTATGATAAAACTGTGGTGAGGCATGGATCAGGAAAAGAGTATAGAATCATTTTCAAAGTTTTGAGTCTTCTCAGGAGCTCGGTGTTCTCAATAATTGTGAAATGGAAGACATTTAAAACCTCCAGGACTATACCTAGAATTGACCATCCAGCCAAAGTGAGTAACTGGGCAAATGGGCCTTAGTGAGGAAGGTGACCAAGAACCCAATGGTCACTTGAACAGAATTTTAGGAGTGCTCTGCTGAGTTGGGAGAACCTGTAGGAATAATGACTACTTCAGTAGCACTCCATCTATGGTGGAATGGCTAGATGGAAATAAAAGGCATATGACTGCCCACTTTTAGTTTGTCAAACAGTATTTGGATGACTCTACTCTGATGAGACAAAAATGAAACTCTGGGGAGAACTACAAGAATTATGTCTGGCAATTAGCAAGCACTGCTCATCACCTACCTAATATCATCCCTATGGTAAAGCATTGTGGTGGCAAGATCATATTATGGCTGGTGCTTCTCAGTGGCAGAGACAGAGGGAACTGTCAAAATTGAACTGGTCTTGGAAGAAAATCCTTCCCCATAGTGCACATAAACACTCATACTGGAGCAACAGTTCACCTTTCAGCACAACAATAACCCAAAGCATACAGACAAGGTAATGCTGAAGTGACTTTGAGACAAGCTTTTGACTGTCCTTGAGAGGCACAGCCAGAGCTCAGAGTTAAGCCCCAAAGAACATCTTTAGAGAGACCTGAAGATGGCAGTTCATAGACACTTGCCATTTATTCTAACAGAGTTTGAGAGAATCTGCTAGAAAGAATAGGATAAACTGCCCAAATCCAGGAACGCAAAGCTTGTAGAGACCAAGAAGACTCAAAGCTACAAAGTACTAAATTAAGTGTCAGTATACTCATTAATGAGAGATGTCAGTTTTGAATTTTAATACATTAGTGAACTTTCTGAAAACATGTTTTCACTGTGACATTAAGGAATACTGAGGATTTACTGATGGGCAAACATGGCAAATTTATAAATTTAAAAATAAATTCACATCAGAATAAAAAATGTGCAGGAAATAATGGAGTCTGGATTCTTTCTAAATCCACACAAAGCTATTTATTGGGAATATCAGAGTAAATACTGTTAAGGATGAAGATGTAAACACATAAATATAGTAGAATTTCTATTTTCACATTTATTTATTCATGTTTGTATTCCTTTTTAGGAGTATTTAGTTGTTTTAAATAAATTTGAAGGTTTGGTGCAACCTTCTGATTCTCTGTTAACTATTTTAAGTTGACTTTTAATTTAAATCATCTATCTATTGTACACAAAAAACTTTGTACTATATATCTTTTAAATATCTTTATTGTCCAAAGTAATTTTTACACTATGATATTTATTTTTGGTCATTTTCCCACCTTGACTACAAATCTTTAAATATCATGAAGAGATTTATCATGAATGGGGCACAATATTGTATCTTAAATTTAAGTAAAACAAAAATTTCCTGTACCTGTAGCTATGAATATCAAAGTTAGAGCATGACATTGTCTATAATCATGACATACTCACACCAGTAACGTTTGAAATGCTCAAACACTTTACAGGAATCCCTGATAATTCATCTGTAATAGAGGATGAACAAATCTAATAAGAGCTAATGATATGTAATGGCATTGTGGAAGAAAGTTCTATCATGTTGTACCAATCAGCCTTTTTTTAGCTGATGTGGTGCATGTTTTTTTTTAATTTATGTAGTTAAGACTTTTTTCATGGTATGTCAAAATCATCATTGTACACAGACAAACATGAGGTACTTGTTAAAAGTGATCAAAAAAGTCTTTTGTGAAAACTAATAGGTCATTCATAATTCTTTAACAAAGAAAAGCTGCAATCTAACCAAGCCTATTAGTTTCTCTAGATTTCTTCTTGTATTACTCTAGCGCTAAACTCATACGTCCCACCTTTCTTCATACAAAATTCTGATGCCAGTATGAATGCATCGCTGTCATTTAAAGCGGTGAAGTCATGCACAGTCACAGGCAACAGCCATCGTTGCCAACAACCAACAATCAGGGCACCAATGAAAAAAATTTAATTTGTATAACAACAAAATGACGAAAGTAATAACTTGAAAAATTACATAAAATAAACCATAATTTCTATAATTAAATCCTGAACAGAGGAAAAATGTAACAATTTAAAGTATTAAATAAGACAAAATGTTCTTCAGATACTGACATGTGCCATATGAGTAATCAAAGATGTGCCTCCATATAGATGTGTTGTCTTTTATGCACAGAAGAAAAATCCATAATTAGACTTAACTAAGACTATATGGTGTACACAAGCATCAATGCCTTCCAACACATGGAGACCTTTCTTAATGTCTTCTGTGTATTTAATTTACAAATTTAAATGTGGTGTCAAATATTTTTTATGTAAACTGGGAGGAGCAGTATATGTATATTAATACTGGCTTAGAAAACAAAATTAAAATATTTAAAATGACTGCATAAGTAATTGTTTACAGTACATAAACTTTTTACTTTCAATAGACTCTAAACATTTCAAAGAAAAGCAGACAGGCCTGCTAAAGTTTTTGGTATAAAGGTTTTTTGTCAAGCATAATTACAGAAACGGATAAACAAAGCCTTAAAAGAAACACAAAGGGTTTATTTGTGATAAGTTAACATTTACCCTTCTGCATTTTTCACACGTAGATAAGAACAATTCCTTTATTCTTTGTTGTTATCTGGCATTAGCAAGAATCAAGTGGGCATAATAGTTCAGAGAATTCAAACTGCTGCCACAAGGCATTTCTCCTCCTCATATGACTCCATTTCAAGTAAATGTTTTTCATCTGTGGCAACACGGTGTCAGCAATGCAATCCCAGATGCAGTGGTTTATAGGAACTCGAGTCAAAAGCAAAACAAGAAACCTTAAAAGTTTTGGCAAAAACATGAAAAAAGCTTCCCTTACCTATCTGCAAAATTAATCCATTCCTTAACTGCAAATGGTTGGACTAATGCACTTTTCCCACCACCTTAACACTTAAATCCTTAAACATTTGATTTGTGTGTTCATAGGACAAAGTTTGTAAATTGTACTATGATGTCACTTCTCTGTCTTAGCTCTTCCACATTAAACTGAAGGCTTGTTTTAATAAGCTGTAAAGGTGCATGATGGTACCATGGAAGTAACCTGATGGGTCTGCACCTAGAAGTGATAACTGTGTCAGTAAAGGTTGGCTCCACACTACCAGTTCCTTCCAGGACCCTCTTGACCCCTCAACCGTTGACAACGTTACCGAGATGAGCCAGGCAAATGAGGACACGCATAGCAAGAGGTAGGTGTAAAATGGATGTGTTATTATTAAAACAAAGTCAAGCCAACAGTGTCCAAAAGTGCAGTACTCACAAGTTCAATATAAATAAATAATCATTAAAAACAGTGATGATCCATGAGATAAAATCCAAAATTTAAAACGAGAATAAAAATGAACATAGTAATCAGGTCAATGTTCCATCTGACAAGCCAACCACAACTCCCTTTTTCGTCTCCCTTGCTCACTCAGCCGGCGGAGACTCCAGCAGCCATGGCCCTTACCACCCAAACCCCCTGTCGTAGCTGCCTTGAGCGACATTGGCCAAGCTGCGCAGAATCAATTGTCCTCCCATCATTCTTTTCATTCCCCTTGCATGCCTAGGATCACTGGGGAGGACCCCACCATAATCACACCTCCTTCTAGACAAATATTCACTGGGGACGAGCCTCCACAAGAGCAGAGATCTTTTGTGGGGCTTAGGTCCATGCTGTCTCTCCCACATTAGCTGGCTGGCTCGTCCGGCCTCTTCACCCAATGCTGTTCTCAGAGCTCTGTTTCTGTTCTTTCTTTTTCTGTCTTCCCCCTCTCTACCATGCAGGCTTTTCTTATACTACCTCTCTAATTGGGCACAGATGCGATGACCTGCTTCCTCCCTGGCACCGTTGAGACAACGGACTGATCTGCTTACCTCTGCACACATGAGCGGTGCAGTCAGCTAGCACCTCAATTAACCACAGAGTAAAACAAACTCACACTCAATAGGACCCAACACTTTTTGGGCCTGATTATTATTATTATTTTTTAATTCGCACAGCACCACAGAACACTTAAACACCCCTCTCCACAAGGCCCAAGATGCACAGGAAGGCTCTAACGTTCTCTCAACCCAATGAGACTGGTGGCCCATGTCTGTGGCGTGGCCCTGAACTGCACTAAAAACAATAATAAAACAACTAAAAACAAACCCTTCCGTAAAACAAACCAAAGACCCCTTTGTAAAAAAACAGGACATTAAAAGAACAAGAACTTTAAAATAGTATTAAAATGATCAATCAGATACTAAAATGTCCTCCTCTGGCTTTAATCTGTGGGCTCCTTAAAAGTCAAGCACCTATCCTTCTTGCCATTTCTCTAGTCTTTGTTCCTCACTGCCATGGCTCTTCCCACTGCTGTCACCAAATGTGATGGAGGTGGGTTTGAGAAACTCCCGGGTGTAACAGGAACATGGAGCCAACCCACTCTGTCATAGCCATATACAAGTGCAATACTGTATTAAATACTCCACCCAAAAATTAAATACAGTCAAGCACCAAATTATGGTCACACAGGTTAAGGTGATTCGTACTTACAGCTCCAAAGCCATGGGAAAGCAATTGGGTAATGTTCTAGAAATGGCCAAAAACAATCATGGTAATACATCTTTCATTATTCTTATTATTTTTCATATGTTTTCTGACAATTGGAGGGCCCTTCCATCAAGATGGGAGAGGAGCCAAGTACACCCGTGATCCATCACAGTGTTTTAATGCCCCTTTAATAAAATTCAATTTGATATGAAAAATGGGAGAAATGCATAGGTATTATAAGACATAAGAGTGGGTGATAAACCAGTTGATCCAGTTTGCCATCTTAATTTCTACCGGTGGTATGGATTTAGAAAAAATTAGAGGAAAACTACAAACATATTTAAAATTTAAAACACATTCTCGAAGCTGACACTTTAAGAATACTACTGTGATGTGTGGCCCAACCTGCTTTAGTGAGTCAATGCCTGCTCTGGCCCCCTGCAACTCTACATTCGATTAAGTGGGATGGACAATATATGTATGTTTAAAATTGGTAAGATAAGATGGGGAAATAGGATATGAAGAGCCATAGCCTGCTTGCTTTTTGCTGTACAGCAGTGTGAATGAGTTAAAGAGAACAAAGCTATAGTTTCATTAGTTCAAACAAGACAAGTCATTAGAATCATTTGAGTAACAGAGTGTTGACAAGCATTTTAAAAGTATCAGAGACATGCCTGTGTGCACAAATGATTGTTAACACATTTGGTATTTGTTTTTTGTATGTAAAAAAAAAAAAAAAAAAAGAAAAAAAATGCCAGTCTGAATATACAAATACATTATACTGGTATCCACCAAAGCCACTTTTAATTCTACTTCTAATTATAGCGCGATATGTACTTCTGCCCATACTGACCCCTACTAGTGGCACATTAAATCAAGTGGTATAAAAACAATAATAATGAATGGACTACATAGCAAATGAAAACAACTCTGCATACATACTAAACACAACTGCAATGCACCTAACCTAACTTCATATATTTGAAAAGGAGTTGGTCATATAATTTTTAGATCCTCACCACTGTAAGGTTAACTTCTTTTACGTGACGTCTGAAGAAAAAAACAAAAAAAAAACAACAACTTTAAAACTTCAGTATAATTATGTAATCTATCAGCAGGTCTTGCAAAAAACAAACATACATAAGCAGGGTCCCCACTCAAACTCCTTAGATTTCCTAATGATGGGGAGTTACAGAGTCAGACTGTTGGTGCAGTGAGTAACAAACAGACATTTCTTTCAGAAGGTCACAGTGAATTGGCTTCTCCAGTCCTTTTATTAGAAACCACATCATGTGGTTAACAGAATCCATTGATATGTGAAATGATGACCCCATTATAATTCTGTTATATCAGAAATTCCTGTCAGTGAATATTTTAAGATCTCTTAGTGAATCATGAAGGTAAGAAAAATGTGGGCTGACTGAAGAATTATTTTAATCTATCTGTAAACCTGCAGAAGCCACCTAAAGGTGGGGGTGTGATCAGAGACTATATTGGCACTATCAAGCACAAGGCAGGAAACAGTCTTAAATAGGTTGTCAGTCTAGCCACAAAAGTGCATTGCAGACACAGGAAGAGTAAACTGCACAGACAGCAACTGGGGGACTTGAATTCAGGACACTGGATCCATGACATGCAGCATTTTGCTCTTCCTAATTATTATATTTGAGGTATTAAATAAACACACATACATACAGTGCATCCGGAAAGTATTCACAGCGCATCACTTTTTCCACATTTTGTTATGTTACAGCCTTATTCCAAAATGGATTAAATTCATTTTTTTCTTCAGAATTCTACACACATCACCCCATAATGACAACGTGAAAAAAGTTTACTTGAGGTTTTTGCAAATTTATTAAAAATAAAAAAACTGAGAAATCACATGTACATAAGTATTCACAGCCTTTGCTCAATACTTTGTCGATGCACCTTTGGCAGCAATTACAGCCTCAAGTCTTTTTGAATAGGATGCCACAAGTTTGGCACACCTATCCATGGCCAGTTTCACCCATTCCTCTTTGCAGCACCTCTCAAGCTCCATCAGGTTGGGTGGGAAGCGTCGGTGCACAGCTATTTTAAGATCTCTCCAGAGATGTTCAATCAGATTCAAGTCTGGCCTCTGGCTGGGCCACTCAAGGAAATTCACAGAGTTGTCCTGAAGCCACTCCTTTGATATCTTGGCTGTGTGCTTAGGTTTGTTGTCCTGCTGAAAGATGAATCGTCGCCCCAATCTGAGGTCAAGAGCGCTCTGGAGCAGGTTTTCATCCAGGATGTCTCTGTACATTGCTGCAGTCATCTTTCCCTTCATCCTGACTAGTCTCCCAGTTCCTGCCACTGAAAAACATCCCCACAGCATGATGCTGCCACCACCATGCTTCACTGTAGGGATGGTATTGGCCTGGTGATGAGCGGTACCTGGTTTCCTCCAAATGTGACACCTAGCATTCACACCAAAAAGTTCAATCTTTGTCTCATCAGACCAGAGAATTTTGTTTCTCATGGTCTGAGAGCCCTTCAGGTGCCTTTTAGCAAACTCCAGGCGGGCCGCCATGTGCCTTTTACTAAGGAGTGGCTTCCGTCTGGCCACTCTACTATACAGGCCTGATTGGTGGATTGCTGCAGAGATGGTTGTCCTTCTGAAAGGTTCTCCTCACTCCACAGAGGACCTCTGGAGCTCTGACAGAGTGACCATCAGGTTCTTGGTCACCTCCCTGACTAAGGCCCTTCTCCCCCGATCGCTCAGTTTAGATGGCTGGCCAGCTCTAGGAAGAGTCCTGGTGGTTTCGAACTTCTTCCACTTACGGATGATGAAGGCCACTGTGCTCATTGGGACCTTCAAAGCAGCAGAAATTGTTCTGTAACCTTCCCCAGATTTGTGCCTCGAGACAATCCTGTCTCGGAGGTCTACAGACAATTCCTTTGACTTCATGCTTGGTTTGTGCTCTGACATGAACTCTCAACTGTGGGACCTTATATAGACAGGTGTGTGCCTTTCCAAGTCATGTCCAATCTACTGAATTTACCACAGGTGGACTCCAATTAAGCTGCAGAAACATCTCAAGGATGATGAGGGGAAACAGGATGCACCTGAGCTCAATTTTGAGCTTCATGGCAAAGGCTGTGAATACTTTCTCAGTTTTTTTATTTTTAATAAATTTGTAAAAATCTCAAGTAAACTTTTTTCACGTTGTCATTATGAGGTGTTGTGTGTAGAATTCTAAGGAAAAAATGAATTTAATCCATTTTGGAATAAGGCTGTAACATAACAAAATGTGGAAAAAATGATGCGCTGAGAATACTTTCAGGATGCACTGTAAAGGTGAAAAGGATACTAAGTTAGCTGATGACCTCCATGCTACCCCTTGCCAGGTACGAAAAAACTATTAAACTTTTATACATTCTAAGTAATCAATTAAATTGCTAGCAAGCAAAAATAGACTATTGTATACTTAAAACTGTGGAAGGAAAAAGCATCAATATAAAACTCAGAAAGGATTAAAAGTTTCCAAGATTACAGAAAGAGAGCAAGGGTGAGCCATCAGATAAAATAAAAAGTTAAGCAAACACCAGAGAATAAGATTGGGAAACTGACCGAAAGGAAATGTGTAACCAGTGCATCCCTCCAGAACCAAGCCTGGGCACCTCAAAATTAGAGATTTGAATACAGGGTTAGTCCTGAAAGCTCTCATGTTTCATTTCCTTGACTTCATTATAAAATGCTGATGCTGACACACCCCCCTTCCCACCATCTCCAGTTAAACATTGCAGATTTCTTTTTTCAAGGCCATGACTGGCAAATAATGTAGCTCCTTTTACAGTTTTAACTTTTTTGCACCTCTAAAACTTCCTTCTAAGTTTCTAGGACATTGTTGAAAGGCAGTCCCCTCTATGAAATTCTCCAGGCCAGGCAGCGGATTTGCATATTTTTTAGTAAGTATGTTGTTTAGTATTTAAGAGCACAAAACATTAAATGGAATGACGCAAACCGCCTGCCCTCCCCCCAAGAATGTATATGAACCTCGAAAGTTAGCAAGTAACAAGGAATGAGAATTAATCCAAAAGAAACTGGAGCCTCAAAGAAGGGTTTTCTTTCGGTGCTCCCTAATGAGTCACAAGATTGTTCAGCGCACAATGATTTTTCAGGAACTCTGCGGCCAAACAAAGGCCTTCGCCAGTGGACACTGGCTCAATGCCTCTGGTAACTCAATCAACTGAATCAACAAACAGCAGTCTCCCTCACAAATGAGTACACAGGCCCCCGCCTCACTACACACTGCCTATGTAAGTGCCGTCAGAGGCCCATTGCTGGCAGAAGTACCAGCTCACCACAACAGGACGCTACCGATAGCCATCAGATCAAATCCTTACACTAGCAGGCAACTAAAAGCAGTCACCACATAAGGGGATGTGAAGTTTACTCAGGATGAGCTAATTCTTCTAAGCACAAGTGTTACTGTTACAATGTTTTGTTGATTAAACTGAACTACTACACCAGCAGGCACAACATCAATGATCACATATTTAAAAAAAGAAAAATTATCTCAACTATAAATTTAAAACAAAAGAAACAAGGACAAGATGGAGGAATACTGAAATTAACCTAATTCTCCTTAAATTGATGTGGATTATGAACAGTTCTGAGGAACTGCACAAAATTTGTGGACATCTCCACAATGGTGGAATTGGAAGTGGAGGCCACAATGAAAAAAATTAAATTTACAATGGAAACCTAATTTAACTTTCTCAAAATTTAGAGTTTTTACACATTTAATGATTTTTTGGATGGCATTCTTGACATAAAAGGTCTTAATTATAATTAAATTACTTTTTTTGGTTTGATCTGGTGGCATACATTTTGCAATTGATCCAAATTTGACACGTCTTTCCTGGATGTGCCTCACGCGCACAAAATGGGCAAAAAATATACACATACATACACATACACACATATATATTTTGCACCATAACATTTGCACCGCTTTGTGTTTTTTTTTTTTTTCTCACTCCCTCATACACCTTTATCGTAAGCGCACCCTTTATTTACAATGGAGCATTCGATCAAAAGAAAATATGAAGCTGGTTTTAAATTAAAAGGCATTGAAGTGGTGAAAGAAATTGGTAACTGCGCTGCTGCAACAAAATCTGATGTGTCTGAGAAACTGGTGCAAGATTGGAGAAAGCAAGAAGATGTATAAAAAAAAAATTTTAAATTAAAATAAGTGTCGCATTTTTGAACAGGCATATAAGTCGGGGTCTGATTTTATGATCAATTTTTCAGGTTTCTAGACTCTACTAATACACAAGCAAATTTTATATACAGTATATATATATATATATATACATACACACACACACACACAGTGCATCTGGAAAGTATTCACAGTGCATCACTTTTCCCACATTTTGTTGTTACAAAAAGGTTTAAATTCATTTTTTTTCCTCAGAATTCCACACACAACATCCCATAATGACAACGTGAAAAAAGTTTACTTGAGATTTTTTCAAATTTATTAAAAATAAAAAAATTGTCATTTTCACTTGTCATTATGGGGTGTTGTGTGTAGAATTCTGAGGAAAAAAAAAAGAATTTAATCCATTTTGGAATAAGGCTGTAACATAAAATGTGGAAAAAGTGATGTGCTGTGAATACTTTCCAGATGCACTGTGTATGTATGTATGTGTATATATATATACTCAGCAAAAAAAGAAACGTCCTCTGACTTTCAACTGTTTTTACTTTCAGTAAACTTAATATGTAAATATTTCTATGAACACTAAAAGAGTCAACACCATAAGACATAAACTAAAAATGTTTCACAATGTGTCCCTGAATGAAGGGAGGCTCAAAATCAAAAGTACCAGTCAGTATGTAGTGTGGCCACCAGCTGCTTGAAGTACTGCAGTGCATCTCCTCCTCATGGACTGGACCAGATTTGTCAATTCTTGCTGTGAGATGTTACCCCACTCTTCCACCAAGGCACCTGCAAGTTTCTGGACATTTCTGGGGGGAATGGCCCTAGCCATCGATACATACATATATACATATATATACACATATATATATATATATATATATATATATATATATATATATACACACATATATATATACACACATATATATATACACACATATATATATACACACATATATATATATACACACATATATATATATATACACACATATATATATACACATATACACATATATATATATATACACACACATATATATATATATATATATATACATATATATATATATATATATACTCACACACATACATAATCTAAATAATAGAAAAAAACTCAATGTAAATCCGTTGAGTAGTTCTCTCATGAAAAGCAGACAGACATACAGATGTTGGGTTTTATATATAGAGATTTGTTATATTGG
Organism: Polypterus senegalus; assembly: GCF_016835505.1. NCBI lineage: Eukaryota > Metazoa > Chordata > Cladistia > Polypteriformes > Polypteridae > Polypterus > Polypterus senegalus. The sequence goes on along the minus strand of NC_053162.1, from coordinate 104,144,373 downwards.
AGAAGGTGTCTTGATTTATTCTGGTTATGTCTGCAGAGCTGAATGATCTTCAAAATTTTGCTACTGACTTAAACAGTATAAAACAGAATAAAATATTTACCTATGTCACTTATGCCATATAAGCCTTTTAAACATGCAGGATCTTCTCATGGTGAACTTATCAGCACTTATAGTGCATAACACCTAAAAACTGTGTCACAGACTCATGTTTTCGGTCTATTAAATGCTGCATCATTTCTATTCTTTTAAAATGTCAAAAATGCAATATGCCTAGTGTGTGTTTTTTTATTCTCCTTTTAAAGCTTGCACACACTCGAGGTGACTGAAAATTGAAGGTGCAGGACCATTTCAATAAGCAGCCTTAGTAACCTGTCAGTAGAAATCCATGAAAAGGTTTGACTGCAGAATTTTAGGCAAGATAGAAAAGGTAAGGATATGGTCTCGCTTATGTAATCTAAGCAAGTTAAAATTACAACAGAAATATTTAACTTTTTAGGAAATTACAGCAAGGATTCCGCTTACTCACTGACAGAATTTGCAATTTCCAGGAACTGTTCTAAAAAGCTTAGGCCTGAGGGGCCACTGAGACAGAGTACTGTGATAGAATTGCCATGCAATATGAGAAGCCCATTGCATGATGGAGTGAACTTCAACAGCTATAATATTCCCCTTCATATGAGCTATGAGAGCTATAAAAGAGTGAAGCCCTCAAACCTCTTCAGAAGAGGCTATTTGATAGAGAGGGTTCTGACTGTGGGGCATGGGATGGGGTATGCTCAAATGCAGGCATGGGTGAATGTCTGTGGTACCAAAAAATTAGGTGTTTGCAGATGGATGCAGGATGGGGCAGGGCAGATGACACACATTTAGCATATAACAAGACCTCACTCCTCTGCTTTCGGATACAGTAGGGGATGGTATTTACTTTGTATGATGCTGACTAAACAAACAATATCATTACTACCAAACTGAATAAAGAATAATCATTATTATTGAATCTGGTAAAAGGAAGACGACCATATACGTCGAATGTCATGCTCTCCTTATGTGGTAACACTTGAACATTAAACCCTGCCCACATCTGATTCCACTTTATCCTGTGTCCCCCAGCGAGGGATACTTGACCGGATGTATACTTTATTGAATCTTCCTGCCAGGAGGATGTACTTAGTAAATTGTATGATGCATCTCGCTTCTATTTATTTCCTGTTGTAATTTTAAATATCTGTTCCTCTTTCAAAACTGAGAGGTCCTTTGAACTTGGTCAACTTGTCTTTTTAAATGTTTTGTTAAGTTATGTTTTTCAAAGGCTAATGGTGGTTTTCATTTGATATTATTCATGTTTAAAGTATTATTTTTATTATTAATGTTTTTTCATTACTATGTACACCAGTTATCTTTGTTGTACAGTGGGAGAGAAGAGAAAGAAAGGTTGAGCTTTTACTGTCAGGTGCTGTATTCTCTTCATAAATTAAATGCAGAAGAGCTTATAGCTCCTTTTCTGCTACAATTCCGTTATTTTAGAAGCAGTTCAGGCATGTCTTTGTGAATATTCTTAAGGTTAATTCCTAGCATGATAGAATTCAACAAAGTGAAGTTAAATTGTAAAAAATGTTTGAAAACCACCACTGATGTACAGTATACATACTACATCCAAGAATCTGTCTCTTTGCCAAATTGCTACACACAACCCCATCAGTGACAGGATTGAGAAACACTTAAATATATAATGTATATACTGAATATGATTGTATATGGTATATGCTGCATACTAAGTACACTTTGTTTTGTATTTTTGAAAATGCAAGTATAAATGTCATTGTGTTATGTACACATGACAATAAACTTGACTTATCTTGAATTGGTTATTGACAGAGAATGAAAGAAAGACAGATGGAAGAAATGAACTAACTTGGATAATAAGGATTCTGAATAGCATCTTGGAATACTACAGAATGACATCAACTCAGCAAGCAAGATGTCCAGCTCCAGACTTTCTATTAGATGTATCCTTATGTGACCGTAAGGAAGAAGCAACAGTTCCTATAGTCTTTTTCTCAATAAAAGATTGGATCAATTACAATAAGAAAGAAAGAAACGAAACGAAATGCGCAGAAAAAACCATTTACCTTTTCCAGCTTCCTGACATCAACTTTTACAATGGCACACACATTTTGGCAAACTAAACATTAGTAAACCAAGTTAATTACCCCAGATCCCATTGCACAAGAGCAGTAGGATTTCAAACTGCAATGTCTCAGCATAAACATTATATGAAGGTAAAGGTGGCTTCTTAACCTGGAGGAATGTACCAAGCTACATCATTCATTTTTTTTCTTGAATTACTAGGGGGCTTCACTCGCCAACCCCCGTTTTTGGTTTTTCCAGATACACACTTTTAAGATTTTTTTTTTCTTTGAATTGTTGCTATTTCATTAGTTTCACTTTTATTTCAGAACTTCTGTAAAAACAATATTTGGAATCTTTCGACTCCCAACGTGTTGAATCTTTTCAATGAGGTCAGTGAGACATGTGTTCAATGACTGTACCATGATTCAGGATATGTTTCTCTGTTTGGAATTTCAGCACAGACAAAATGATCTACATCATCAGCAGTTCATTTTTTTTTGCAAAGTAACCAATAAATGCATGTGCGGTAAACTCTTTTGAAATTCTCTTGACTTAAACTTCAAAGCCCTACAATATTTACATACTTCTCACATATCACCTGTGCCCATATATTCGATCTCTATTCGCCTTTTCGTTATTTCTCCGAGTAAAAATTTATTTCTTTGCGCTAATGCAATGTTTACTTTCTTTTTTTTTGACACTGTCTTTTTCTGCTTTCATATTCTGTATGTTGCTCTGCATGTGTTTCGTACCTACGTTTTTTTTTTTTTTTGAGTCTTTTGAATTCCATTTTTCATTATCTCTAACCTGCTCTGCATTTGTTTGGCCTCCTTGTTTTTTAACCTTTTTTTGACATTTTACTTTTTCTACTCTGTCTTTTATTTCTGACCTTGCTTTATCTTGCTTTTTTTTTTTTTTTTAATGACACCTGGCCCGTGGTGATTATTTTACCTTTTTCGAGTAATAATTTCTGTTTGTTTGCGCTCTTGCGATCTTTACTTTCTTTTTTTATACTTTCTGATTTTCCTCCATTCATATTCTTTAACTTTCTCCACATGTGTATTGTGCCAACTATTTTTTTTTTTAAAGCCATTTGAATTCCACTGCTTTCATAATCTCTAACCTGTTCTGCATGTGTATAGCACCAACGTCCGGATTGGACGTGCTTTTTTTTCCAATTCCACTTGTTCTGGGCTGATAATTACTTTCCTGATTTTCTGAATTTGCACCTAGATTATTCTTTTTCTTTTTTGTCTCTCCAATGCTTTCGAGTCTCTTTTCTCTGCACTGCTTTCTTCTTTGCTTAGTCGTCTACGTTTTATTTATAACGTATTGTCCTTATATGCTTTATATGCGCTGAGAGCCTTGGATCTATGTGTGCTCAAAGCCAAAACACGACTGAGTGTGAAAATGGCTGCCCTTGATCTTATTTATTTGTAAGTAGGGCATGTCTTGCAAGAATCTCATGTTCTATGTCATCACAAGACGGTCCTGGGTCAATCTCATGGCACAAAGTCTCATGTTTAAGGTCCCCGCGAGACGCTCCGAGGCCAGTCTCTCTAGTCTCACAGGTCTTTTAAGTGTCTTCCGTGATCTTAACGTGAAGATCACGTATCGTCGCCCTACTGTTTCTCTTTTTTATAATAGAGAGATGGTTATATTTCGTTTTCCAGTAGTTCAACTATTTTGACTTCAACTTGATATTTAATTAGAAACCTATTAAGAAGGACTACCTAAAACCAAGAAGCAAAACTGTGCAAGTTAACCAAATTGTCTCTTAGAGATAAGATGCCACCTTTGGACCCACAATTCCTTTACCAACTGTCCTAAAAAAAAAATAAATAAATAAAAAATGAAATAAAAAAACATAGAAAAATGTATTCTTAGAGACTTGACACTGGGCACTAAACATTTTACTCCTAGAAACACATTTTCATGTAAAATAATGAATATGTATCAAAATAACTAGTAAGTGTAAAAGGCAATCTTCCTGCCACCCAGGTATCCTAAAATGGATTAAAAGCAATGGAGAATGTTGTATTCATTTAAGTAATAGTATATTTACTACAAAGCCACAAAACATTTCAACAAAGGTGATAGAATAAAACTGAGGTACAAGTATTTCTCTCCTAAATAGACATACTTACTAACTTAGAGAGAAGGGTTCAGTTATAATGAACTCCAGCTTGCACTGTCAATAGTTTTTCTTAAATAACTTTCATGATATCTTCCAGTTCATATTCTAGAATTCTGTGTCTAATGGCTGCCAAAAATCATGAAAACTAAGAAACAATTCTGTAATTAGACATGCACTGTGATTCACTTGCAGTGAAAGCTCCCCAAACATAGTCGGTAAAGGTGACATGCCCTTAGTGTAAAACTCATTGCGAGTTATTTCAACATGTAAATCTGATACTTCCTTTTTCTTAATAATGTAATTCCCCCACCTCTCCCCCAAAGCAAATGCATTCCCACAACTGCCACCATCTTTCGCTGAATTAACTTATAATAAAAAGGAAAGAGTGTTCTGAACTCCTACATATTATAACGACTTGATTTAAACAAAACTTTGTATGCCTTTTTTGTGAGCATACCTTTACTGCAATTTACATTTCTTTTTTGTTTTGAATTATTTATTAGTACAATTATATGCCACCTCTCTACAAAAAATCCCATGCTGACCAACCAATACTTCTCCCTAATTAAAAAAGTTTCTAACAGAAACACTATATCAATAAATACAATGTTTTTTTCCTTCTTAAAAGTTCAATTGAAACATGCAACAGCTGTTTCAGTAGATTATGGCAAATATAAATTTACTTTACTAAAAAGGTTTTCAGAAAACAAACATTTGCTGTAATAAATGAGGACTGTTGATCCAAATTTACATTAGCAAAATTGATATGTTAGGCAAGCACAACAGCCATCATTAATAGCTACAAAAAACTGCTAAAAAGGTATCGGACCAATAATACGTAAAGGCACCTTAAGGCCATGTCACATTTCAATAAATTTTACGGTGATTTTAGTCACACCCTTCACTTACATAATCTTAGTGAGATTAAACAATCAGTGACACGCTTCTGTGAAAATCAGTCACATACTCTGACAATACCCAGCAGCTCACTCCAACTAGTCTGCAACAATAGTTAATATTTTCTCCTTATTCGTAGGGGTGGGCTCAGTGCGCATGGCAGCAGACAACCAATAAATGCTTATCTTGATGTACAATGAATATAATAAAGTGATGAAGTATAAGGGCTCGTTTATACTTCACACTCAGAACGCATATGTTCCCGCATCATGGCTGCCACGCGTTCCCAGCGTTCATTTGACGCGTCCTCTGAGCACGTCCTCAGAAATTAACGCGACGTGTGCACGAGTTGCAGTACCAGCAAAAAGTCAGGGGGCGCAGTGTGATAAAAGTTGGAATGTGATGTCAGAGTCTCTGTGTACTATCTACATGTGACAGAAAGACACTTTGCGGATTCTACAAGATCGTTGTGTTCACTTCGATGCTTGATGAATGGTTCGATGTGGTGAAGCAAAATGCTGACATACAAATGCATTTGTGGTGCTTTTATATTGAAACGTCGCATATTCCAGATCGTAATGACTCAATACATTTTAAAAGTCTCACATACCGTCTTCTGTGCCGTCATATTTTTCTGGGGTTTCCTCTGGACCTGACAGCAATAGATCGCCACACAGAACACATTAAATGTATGATATTCCAACTCCCTGCAAATTTAGAATTCTAAGATTTACACCATGACTTTCATGATGAAATACATTAAAGTATGTATGTTACATTTTACAGATAAATCATTAATTTAATTTAAATAGTGAATACTGTTAATAATTACACACATGGGAGTGACACGGTGACGGAGCAGTAGCACTGCTGTCTCACAGGAAGTCACGTCGATGGTATTCTCTGCCTGGAGTTTACAAGTTTTCCTTCTGGGTTTCCATTGTGTACTCCGGTTTCCTTCCAAAGATATGCAGATTTGGGGACACTAAAATGACGCTAGTGTATGTGAGTGCTTGTATTCATCTTGCAATGAGCTGATGCCTCGTTCAGGGATTGTTTATGCCTCATGCCCAATGCTTGCTGGAATTGACAAGTGGATTGATGGATTTAATCATTAAACATCCTTTTCAGAGATATTGTGGTACGGTGTCATCGGAATTTAATGGATGTTCCAGGCAATTCACAACACAGCGAAGCCAAACCTGTTCTCACCGTGATAATATCTCACACTGCCACCTGGTGGATTCCTCCAGATTTACATAAAGTAGCGCGCAAGTATAAACAGTACAATGCTTGCGCAGCAGGAGCTTCCGCTGCAGCATGCGTCGCATCTTGTGAAGTATAAACCCAGCCTAAGGAATGCAGGTTTTTGGATCTCACAAAAAAATAGGAACTCATCTATCTGATATCTCGTGTTTTACATACCACAACAAAATGGAAAAAAGAAAAGGGCAGAGACAAAGGATGAACTAGCCATAACTGTTAACCCTTCATACAGCACTGGTTCTTCCAGTCAACACAGTATTAGCCTTAAGAAAAAAAAATGAAAAGAGAACAGCCTGACTGTGCTGAAAACTTGTTATGCAGTTATTAAATTTGACATACCCAGCAATTTTTAGTTGTGTAAATTGACAAGATCTAGCAAAGAGATTAGCAACTGCAGTTGTAAAGTCTGACATAACCAATGACTGGAAGTTGCATAATGTGACATCGACTTTACCAAACTTGATGCTGTTAAATTCTACTCATGTACATCATCTGGCCTAGTAACTGTTACTGATCTTTCATCTAACAGCAGCACATCTTAACACAACACAGTGCTTTTTATGAAATTTGCCAAACTTTAAATTCAAAAAGTTGCCATGAGTTCCATAGCAGGATTTCTAGCTTGTTGCCACAAGGAGCTGGAGAAGAAGCACTGAACACATAGATGTAATCAGTGGTGGATAGGAGGGGTCAGAAACTGCACATGGAAGATCGAAAGCAACACAGTCAGAAAACATTAATATTCATGGTGTAAATTGGGAGGTAAGAAGGCTGAGCTCCAGAAAGATTACTAAACAGACACCTCCAATAAGCACACACTCCCTCACAATCCACAATGAAGTGCTCAAGTGTGCTAGCAGCTGGGACTTGGATAACATAATCTCTTAAGAGTTGATGGCACTGTAATTCCTTTCCTTGAGACACACATAAAATTAAAGTGGGTTTCTTGTTGCTTTATAGCAAAATATCATGCATTGTTTCCATCATATCTACTACAGAGAAACACCAGAGTATCTCATGATGATGCAGACCATAAAAATCAGAGCAGCACAGGCATATGGAGAAAAGATTTAGATTAAGAGGTTATTTTAGTTGGATTTTGAAACAACAGGTTGTGTGCCAAATCATATTTCCCTGCCAAGCACATGCTTGGGAACCTTGAAGTATTTGCTCTGGATGTGGTGCTACTGATGCCCAAGGCCTCTACAAATAACTAAAAAAACTTCCTGCTCTTGCAGGATTGCCACTGTCATAAAATCATTTATTCCAAAAATCCTGTAGGCTAATGTTAAATAACAAAAGAAAAATACAGTCTTTCAACAGTGCAGTGTATTCCATCAGCCCGTAAAATCTGGAAATGAATACACAGCTAAAAACTAACTGGAAAAGTTCCCAATTATACTATAGACACACTGCCCAGTTTCCTTAAGTAATACTTGTGGTGCAAATGCCAGACCAGTAACTCAGCCACGGAGAGAGTAGAATAGAGCTGAAGTCAAGATACAAGACAAATGTACTAGCCAGCTCAGTAAATGATAACCAGCAAATAGTTTCACCACACAGACACAGACAGGTTTCGGATCCGGTGGCATCACTGGTGCCAGAAAAATATTGAGGTCTGGATTCACCTCTGGCTTATCCCAGACCCTCTCACCACACACAAACCAAATAAAAAAAAAAAAAGTGTTTCTTCTCTCAACTTTTCCTCTCCTGGAAAGAGATGACTCAACCATAGGGGCACTGCAGACATAAAAAAACAGAATAACTTAGTCATACAAAAAACCAAAACACCATGATAGACAGAAAACTACTAAAAAAGCACGGCAACAGTCATAAACAAGCATGTTAAAACTCCAGATGTTCTTAAGTTGCACAGACATGAGGTATCAAAAACAAATCTCTAATTCTCCTTGAGCAAGACAGACAAGCAGGGGGGTTCAGCATAGGGAAGCATTTTCAAATTTCTAAAATGTTGAATTCTACAATCTAGAAAGAATGACCTACATCAGAGGAACAGACCTATTCATCCATTCAATAAAGAATGAAAGTGGAAATATTTGGAGTAAAACAGTCATTTCACAACTCAGAACATGGAAAAAGAATTCATCTGAAAATTTAGGCAAATAGAAGGCAAAATAAATAAATAATAATAAAAATACAACAATTGAAAAGTGCTGGACACTCAGTCAGAAATGTTTTTCTTAGTTCTGATAAGCTCATTAGTCTTCTGCTTTTTAAGACTGTCAAGCATCATAGGTAAATCAGAAGCTTCTTCCACAGCTACCAGCCTGCTGATTGCCTCATCAAAAAAATAGGGAGAGCATGTTTAATTGATAAAAAATAGTCCATAATACACATTTTGGAAAACAAGCAGATTAGTTTTTCCAGGTAGACCAATACTGGCATCACTTTACATTTACATTCTATCATAGACTCTTATATGTACACAGTAATTATTAGCCACTACAGCAAAGCTGTGGATTTATTACCGTCACTTAAGTTACAGAATTAATGCCTATATGTTCTGACTAGGTCAGTAATTACTGCCTAATTACAGTTAAAGTGCAATGTAATGAGAGATGCAATGTAAAGTGTTATCCTAAACATTTTCAGCACCAAAGGGAGTCGTTTTGAACTCACAACGTCACCTCACTAAGAAACGTGAAAGGTTTTTAATGAATAAACAAAAATAAAAAAAAAGTATATTGATTAAGCTAGGCACCATTGTGATGCAGTGGATCACACAGCTGCCACCTCACTGGTCCACAGTTCTAGGTCTGAATTCCAGCATGTCCCTCCCCACCCATTCTTTGCATGTCCCAAAATGTTGTTAGGCTAATTTCTGACTTTAAAACTGGCCCAGTGTGGCTGTCAACTGCAATGGACTTGGTCCCTATCCAGAGTTGGTTCCTGCCCTGCTTCTAGAACTGCTGGTAAAGGTTCCACACCACAATTTCTTAAAATTAGATTATGTGTGTTCACACAAGGGACAGGTAATAATCGGCTTTGCAAAATGCTGGTGCTCTAATCATAGATACATGCAATAGGCCAATTTGTACTCCGGTGTCTGACCATTAAATTCAAAAGGTAACCAAAGCCTTTGTTGGCAAATTTTAAATTTGCTATAGCATTACAGGCTATTGCTTTGCTGGAAGAAGGTAGAGAACTGGAAAGCTAATTTTCAATTTCAAGATCTCCAGTAAAGGACTATGCGGAACTGATTTCAAGCTGCACCAATTAAAGTTCAAATTTCACTTTATACTTGTTTACTCTCACACACACAGATTTTAATCAACCCTCACCTAAAATCCTGCTCTAACACAGGTTTCATTAGAATATAGGTGAATCAAAAATCTTCTCTTTTTTTTCAAAATGGCAATTAGCAACATGTACTACACACATACTGTATACTTTGTCAATTTAGTACCCATGGACAACACTTAAAATCAGAATATGTTGAACACCATGTTATTGTTTAATGCCAGCACAAAAAGGCCACCACATCACAGCTAAGCAATACACTGTACTCATGAAGTTAAATGAGATCAGAGAGATCCAGCAGACAGAGGTGCTGGAGTCGCTGATTAACCACTCCTTCTGTATGACAAGGTGAAGATGTAATTCCCAAAAATAAATAAATGCATACATACATACATATTTTTATATATGAATATCATATTTGGGAGCTGCAGTTTTTAAATTTCAGCCTCTTATACAGAAAACTGGAAATGCATTTATTTCAACATTTTTGTTTTTGCTTGTTATTAAAGAATTGCTGTTCTAGATGTTCAAATATCAAATGCATTTATCTGGGGTAGTTTTCTTTGTGCTTATCTTCAATATTCTTGTAATAGACAATTTAAGTAATTTGGAATGCTCAACATCAAACATTTCAATAATAAACACTGGTGTTTCTAAAGACTCCTTGCAGGAGATCATTATCAGTTGCTTTTCAGACTAATACAGGAGATCCCTGCATTACTTGTACTTGTTTAGTCTTTCATTCTAAACAGTCAGAAATATGAAATATATAATAAAAACAATTTAAGATACAGGTAGACCCCAGGATATGGACATCCGACCTACGACTTACGAATGAGGCCACAGCTGCGACGCATGCACCTCAGTAACTGCCGCTCCGTCATCTTCAGCCAGGGGATGCTGCAAGCGGTAGCTGGAGGGGTGGGGGGGGCGATTTCACTGCTCGCACAGTTTAGTGCCCCTTGGGTGGCTCCTGGCAGCAACATGTACTTCGCTGCCCACCCACTATGCCGCCGCAGCTACTGCTCCTGACTGAACGCAGACTGGATGGAGTGGAGGGGGGCGTTTCACTGCCCACCCAGCACACAAGGCTGGTAGTGCTGCAAGCGCTGAACGGAGGCCACTGAAGGTGAATGGGGCGGCGGGGGTAGCATTGTAGTGTGCCCCGGATGGCTGCCTGTTAAATTGGGGTTGGGCGATTCACTACCCACTTTTGGCCGAACCGTGTTCATTCTCGGTGGATGGACGCTGCAGGCAGCATACTGTAGTGGAGGTGAATGTGTGGTGGGCGAGTGATGAACCCCCCCCTCACCGTCCCCATTCATTCTCAATAGCAAGCCTGCTTGTACTGTTACGCACATAGCAGGAAGTGGTCTCTTGTCAGTACATCAGACGTGTTGACGACAGGTACCTTCCTGCTGAGATAGCATGTACAGTGCTGTGCAGAAGAGCTCATCATAACCTTTTGTCTTCACCCTTCAAGAATGTCTCTGAAACACAAATCTGAGGCAAGTGCTGGTGATACAGTAAAGAAGAGAAAAACCATCACCATTGAAAATAAAGTAGAAATAATAAAAAGGTCAGAGAGAGGTGAAACTCCATCATTCATTGGCAGAGCACTTGGTTACAGTCGGTCAACAATAGTATTTATTAAAATAATGTACCTGTTCCAACTTACATACAAATTCAACTTAAGTACACACCTACAGTCCCTATCTCGTATGTAACCCGGAGACTGCCTGTATTTTGGAAAAGATGGCTATGCTTTATGCAAAGAACTGTATACATTTCCTGGACTTTTTTCTTCAGATTTTGCCTTTGCTAATTTTTAGGTGGTAATACAGTGCCACAGTGGTTAGCATCGAAGCCTCATAGATCTAGTACCAGGGTTCAAACCAACAAACATGCATTTATATACTGTCCTCCAATGCAAAGTATAATTGAAGCTGCTATACAAATGGTAATAAATGGAAACAAAGGCAAACTATAATCAAATAAACTATACTGAAGAGACAGACGGTCAGTGGGGAGACGTACATATGAAGTCTGCACATACTTCCCACCCCAAACCACAGGCTGAAAGACATTGCATGTTAGTCACTCCAATCAGGCTGATGAAATAGCCCTATCCCAAGACTCTGATTTGGATCAACTGCTTGGAATTGTTCTTTTTCAAACAAACATTCACACTATGACATCTAACTGGAGTGAAATGATGAAGTAGTATTTAATACTTGTACCGTTATAATGCGAACACTTGTGATTTGGATCAAAATATCCCCTCTCTAAAGGCAAAACACATCCAGAACAGTCTAATGCAGGATGTTTTGTAGCAGTGAAAACATCACCAACATTGCTGTTCTGTGCCCTGTAAATTCCCATCATGTGCCAATTTTTACTCTCAGTGAGTTTACAGAGCCATACATTAGGGTGTGATTTGGACTGGAACAAGTAACTAACCTACATTTGTTATCCACAGCATGCCACGTACATGCAGCAAAGGTACTTAACTCACATTTCATTCTTTAAATGTAGGAGTGGCAATCTACAGGAGGGGCCCGTCCCCACTTCTCACCACAGCTGACTTTCCTTGGTGTCCTTTATCTGAGCTGTTCTAACTTGCCAGTGGCTACTCAGCTTAGAGACCTTTTACTGATATGAATGAAAGACAGATATATCAAAAGTAACTGCACAATATTTAAAAGGCGGTGTCAGAACTGTGCATTAAGTGATGCACTACGTTTAAAGGACTTTACTTTACAAAATCTGACACATGCTTCTTTATTACCACTGACGTTTACTATAGAATAAACTGCACTTTATCAAACAAGGCCTATGCTTGAATGCACGGGCACAACAGTTTGCATACACAGCAACTGGGCTGGCCCATTAAGTCTCAGCTTTTAATACAACCACAATTCTTCCAACTTCTGAAAACAGGCCATCGATATTCTAAGCTGCATACACAAGGAATTCTGTGCCTACCCATAAACACTGGGCACAAGGTAAGAAACAGGCCTGGCCAGAAAGCACCAGTTATATCTAATGATTCCTGTTGAATTTGTACACAATCATTAACACTGAGCATTCCTGTATTGAGGTTTTAAACAGTACTTTCCTTGCCACTAGTAAGGTTAACATAGCTTCTTTGCTAATCACATTTGTCAATGGAAAACAAAACTAAGCACAAAGAGATGCTCACAGTTATCATGACTGAAGGCTTAATAAGCTGAGGATGTGCTTGGCTATTACTGACCATCAAGACAATGCTCTTCCATATGTTGTTTTTTACTCTTGGAACATTTCAGTTGCTATGATTCCACTTCTTTTGCCATACCCTTTTTTTTTACCTTAAACTGGATAAGCATATGTTGCTGACCACTCTATTTTTGAAGGTACACAAATGTTTGTATAATGCTGGACCAAATTTATTCAAATGTAGGTGGACTATGTTATTAAATTATGAACTCACACAAAGTTGTATTGTAGTTCTGTTAATTTTATCACAGGCGGTACAAATAAATGTGATTTACTGTCTTCTTTGGATTTTTTTTTTTCTGTTTAAATTCCCTGCCTTCCGATTATGGTATACATGTGCAGGTGACACACTTATTTCCAGTAAAGTCTGATGATTGTGGCCTGGAACACTTCAAAGAATTTAAAAAAAAAAAAAAGAGAGAGAATTAAATAAACTTGAAACATTAATTAAAATGGTTCCTATACTGAAATATACAACAAAAATGAGATATCTGCCAAAATACTTATAAAATTATAGGCAGAAAAATCAAAGATAGGAATGGGCTAATATAAAATCAGCCGACATGGCAGTTCCTCAGTTCAAGTGATTTTCTTTCCAGCTGCCTATATTTCAATTATAACATTAATAGATTTTATATTACATCTGTTTATGTTAATTAATTTTACTGTGTGTTTAACTTGTGTGTTTATGTTAACAAATATGTGATTTATTAAAGTACTGTTAAATAAAATGTGTGCTCAGGTAAGAGCAGTATGAAAAAAATAAATTGAGTTCAATGTGCTATAAGCGCACACTCTGCCAATGGTGATACATGTGACAAACTGGCATTTGGTTTTGAGTTGAGCACCTGCCATGTTTACCAGAAGGGTACTGTGATTGACTAATACACAAATAGACAGAAGGGTCTCTCCTTTCCCTCTCTTAGAGTGACCCTTTCTCAACCAAAGCAGGAATATGTGATCAGGTTTTTGGCTCACCTCACAATAGTTGCTATTGGAGGCTGGAGTACACAGGTCATTAAGCACAAGGCAGCGCTAAAGCCAACATCACAACTCAAGAGTGCTCTGATCGTGTCACCCTGACAGGATCTAATGAAAGACAGAATAGATACTGTTAAAACTAGGGAATAATGAAAGAACAGGAAAAGTTGTTTAACTGCTTCCAAGTAATGCTTTATGTACTTTTGTATCACTATTGTTAGCTTTTGTCTGCTTCCATAAATGAATTCTTATCAAAAAATTAATGTAGGTCAGTTTGAGACAACATAGAGTGGTGGTTTTCTCAACTGCTGTAGGCCATTCAATTTTCAATTCCACTTTGACCATTGAGTTTTGCTATAGCCTCTTAACAAGCATCACAAGCTTAGAAGTAATTTAGAAGATGGCCAAATTGTTGGAAAAGAATGGGTAAACACCCAGTACTTCACAAAGTGTCAAGTCACTTAGGTCTCACACATTCTAGTCTCGGCCTGCTTTCACATCCAGAGACCACTTCTTCTCTGTTGGAGATTTGCACAGCAAACTAAATGCCGCAGCTCCATTGCCATCTTTGAGCTTAGATAGAGCTGGCTGCTTGCCCAGGGTGTAAGTGTGGAAAAATAGGGAAAAACCAAAAGAGCAAAAAAGAAAAGCTCAATATTAACTGCTATAGGAAATATTATAATATATACTGGAATGAGGCACCTGTGGACCACAGGACTCACTCACACAGCCACATTCACAGTGCCAGGGTTGAGTAGACATTTAACTTAGCATGCAAGTCTTTGAGATATAGGCGGAAAGATGGAGTAGCTGGAGGAACCCTTCATAAACACAAGAATAAGCAAACTTCACACAGGTGGCAACACAGCAACAGCAATCTTCTGAATAAGCATTGCTCAGTTAAGGGAGCTAGTTCAACTAATAAAGAAACACCTCCACAGAAATACAATCAGCTAATGTAACAAAAACAATTCCTCTTCAGCCAGCTTGAATAAGTAACATCACTCAACAACAACTTGACCAGGCCAGTCAGCTCAACCAGAGAATGAACCACTGTATCTCCCAACTTCACCTCAGTGCAACTAGCCAACTCAACTGGTCACATTGTGATCATAAAGATTAAAAAGAGTAAACCAGAACTACACCGTCCCATCTTAAGGCTTTCCTGTTCATGTGTTGGAAATGTAAAACAAACAAATAAATACATAATCACACATTCCTGCCATCCACTTGCCTGAATAGTTTACTCCAATCTGAGTGGAACCTTTTGCACCTTAACAGCTCAGTTTCTATTATGTATTTGGGTGACGCCTTTATCCAAGATGATATTTGTTTCGATCCTTTTTTAAAAATGAGTTAAGTGATGGGCTTAGTGTCACACAGTCTTTCTGCAGCAGCAAGTGAACAAGCAACCTAGTGGTTTAAAGCCCAATGCCTTAACCACTGCACCACACTGCCTGTCTCATTTACAAAAGAAGCTGCTCCCAAACTTCTTTTCAATCAGGACTAATGACTGCCTTGGAGTCATATATACTCTATCAACCCTGTGTCTCTCCTCAAGCAAATGACTTGATTCAGCTACTCTTTCACAGCAAAGAAGATGCATCAGTGTAGTTGTCTACTTGTTAATCAAACAATAAAAAGTGCAGAAAATACAGACAAAACAGCCCTGCACAAAAATGAAATGAATCACCGCCCACTACAGAAAGGTACAACTGAACTGAAGGTAAGGTTAGGCAGTAATAAAAATCACTATACAAAAATTGTTCAGACACTGACTGATCGCTCATTTAAGCAGAAACTAAACACAAGATTTTAGAACAAACCCTAAAAAGTGTGGGGCTGAAAAAATCACTTGATGTTTAAACCTGTTGGCTGCACACAAACCAGACACACAGTACCACTTCTCTCTTAGCATTGTAACAAGCCACAGATATCATGGATAGTGCCAAAATATAGGGTGGACCAGATCTAATTATGCAATTTTCATTACGCTATAACTTAAGTTTATTACATAGAAAATCACCCGGAAAATCCCAGACCATCGAGAAGTGTGCGAACTGACGACATGAAGAATCGTGTTCACACCGAACTGGAATCATCCCCGCATAAATCAAAGTCATCCAGATGATCTGGATCTGCATAATTAGATCTGGACCACCCTGTATAAAGCACAAGCCCAGTTTAGATTGCAGGTCTAGATGAGCCACCTTCAAAAGAAGCATGACGAAATGGTAAAACAAAGTCCTTTATTAAAATTTCCCTGATCCACAAGAATAACAAAGAATGGGGTAAGGTCACACATAGTGAATATCAAAAGCACTAAATAAGAAAACAAAGTTCTCAAGAAGCAAAACACTAGGAGAGCCTGAGTGGTTCGTTTTGCACATTACATAAGCTGTCACTCTTTTTTGTCCTCCCAGCCTTTATCAGTATGTCACTTCTACATAACAGTAACAGAAAAAAGAAACCAGGTACAAAAACACAAAATAAAGCCAATTTCCATCCATCCATTTTCCAATTAGAAAAAATAAAACTTTACAAATAACTGTATGAAGGACATCTTAATAGAGCCAATAGTTTATTTTTTAATACCATAAGTAAAAAATCAACACAAAGCAACAATCTAAAATTTAGCTATATGGACAGGATGCTAAACACCCAACATACAAGCCCAGGTATTTTGAAAACAGGATTTTGAAGGTTTCACATTGGCACAGAGTAAGAAATCGCCATTCCTAGGTACCGTTAAGTGAATCATTCATAAATACTAAAACATTCAGTAATTGTTAACACACAGGCCTCCATCCACATCAATTCAGCTGGCTACATAGCCGACACACTAGTAAACAGGCATAATTAAACACAGCACAACATCATAGATTTATAGGATTCATATACTGTAGTATTAAAACTTCTTCACTCTCTGCACACTTTATTCATTTAAAACTAAACCTACAACAACACATTTGCCATTTTAGTCAATAATTCTGTTTTACAAAGGTTTGCAAATTCACTGAAAATCAAAAACTGAAATCTCTCATTCATTCAAAAGTATTCAGATCTTTTGTTGTAGCACACCAATTTGTAGTCTGGTTCAAACTGTTTGCTTTAATTATCGTTAGGATACATCTAGAACTTGACAGAAGTACACCTCTGGAAGACTCAAGTGTTTCAACATAGTATATTATATATATATATACATTAGTGGTGTGAAAAACTATTTGCCCCCTTCCTGATTTCTTATTCTTTTGCATGTTTGTCACACAAAATGTTTCTGATCATCAAACACATTTAACCATTAGTCAAATATAACACAAGTAAACACAAAATGCAGTTTTTAAATGATGGTTTTATTATTTAGGGAGAAAAAATCCAAACCTACATGGCCCTGTGTGAAAAAGTAATTGCCCCCTGAACCTAATAACTGGTTGGGCCACCCTTAGCAGCAATAACTGCAATCAAAGCGTTTGCGATAACTTGCAATGAGTCTTTTACAGCGCTTTGGAGGAATTTTGGCCCACTCATCTTTGCAGAATTGTTGTAATTCAGCTTTATTTGAGGGTTTTCTAGCATGAACCGCCTTTTTAAGGTCATGCCATAGCATATCAATTGGATTCAGGTCAGGACTTTGACTAGGCCATTCCAAAGTCTTCATTTTGTTTTTCTTCAGCCATTCAGAGGTGGATTTGCTGGTGTGTTTTGGGTCATTGTCCTGTTGCAGCACCCAAGATTGCTTCAGCTTGAGTTGACGAACAGATGGCCGGACATTCTCCTTCAGGATTTTTGGTAGACAGTAGAATTCATGGTTCCATCTATCACAGCAAGCCTTCCAGGTCCTGAAGCAGCAAAACAACCCCAGACCATCACACTACCACCACCATATTTTACTGTTGGTATGATGTTCTTTTTCTGGAATGCTGTGTTCCTTTTCGCCAGATGTAACGGGACATTTGCCTTCCAAAAGTTCAACTTTTGTCTCATCAGTCCACAAGGTATTTTCCCAAAAGTCTTGGCAATCATTGAGATGTTTCTTAGCAAAATTGAGACGAGCCCTAATGTTCTTTTGCTTAACAGTGGTTTGCGTCTTGGAAAACTGCCATGCAGGCCATTTTTGCCCAGTCTCTTTCTTATGGTGGAGTCGTGAACACTGACCTTAATTGAGGCAAGTGAGACCTGCAGTTCTTTAGACGTTGTCCTGGGGTCTTTTGTGACCTCTCGGATGAATCGTCTCTGCGCTCTTGGGGTAATTTTGGTTGGCTGGCCACTCCTGGGAAGGTTCACCACTGTTCCATGTTTTTGCCATTTGTGGATAATGGCTCTCACTGTGGTTCGCTGGAGTCCCAAAGCTTTAGAAATGGCTTTATAACCTTTACCAGACTGATAGATCTCAATTACTTCTGTTCTCATTTGTTCCTGAATTTCTTTGGATCTTGGCATGATGTCTAGCTTTTGAGGTTCTTTTGGTCTACTTCTCTGTGTCAGGCAGCTCCTATTTAAGTGATTTCTTGATTGAAACAGGTGTGGCAGTAATCAGGCATGGGGTGGCTACGGAAATTGAACTCAGGTGTGATACACCACAGTTAGGTTATTTTTAACAAGGGGCAATTACTTTTTCACACAGGGCCATGAAGGTTTGGATTTTTTTTCTCCCTAAATAATAAAAACCATCATTTAAAAACTGCATTTTGTGTTTACTTGTGTTATATTTTACTAATGGTTAAATGTGTTTGATGATCAGAAACATTTTGTGTGACAAACATGCAAAAGAATAAGAAATAAGGAAGGGGGCAAATAGTTTTTCACACCACTGTATATATATTATATATAATATATAATATGAGGTATTTACACTACATGTGAGGACAAAACCCAAGCCATGAAGTCCAAGGAATTCTCTGTAGACCTCTACAATCAAACTTGGTGAGGTACAGATCAGCGCAAATGTATAAAACTATTTCTAAAGCTTTCGGTGTTCTTCTCTGAAAAGTACTGTGGTGTAGTGTGTCCACAGCTCATGTAAAAAGGGCCGCTTTTAAATACAAAAAGCACTGCGTTGTGGGCGTTTCTCACCTAAGTGCACAGGTGGGAAACTGTCCGCATCCGTGATTGTTCCAGGGGCTGCTGATTTGCCACAGCTGCCATGCCCTCTTGATAAATAGAAGCGTGAGTTGGCTAAAGGGGGGAAGAAAGGAAAGAGAAGAGGAAGAAAGAAATGGAGGTTGCAGGAAAAGGCAGGAGAGAGAAAGTCGGTGTGGGAGAGCGAGCAAGAGCAGGCTCATTCAAGAAAGAGCAGGCACCTTGGAGGTGAGCCCTTGAGGGGAGTGTTTGGCCAACACTCGAAGGGGCTGAAGAAAGAGGTCGCTCCAGCTAAGTGATTATGGAGCTGGAGTGACCTGTACAGGAGATGACTGACCGTTGAAAGAAGCGGGAATCGATGAGGCTTTGGGTGTTGAGTCCCAGTGTGTGTGCCCTGGCCGCTGGAGAAGAAACCCAAGTCTCAGTCCGGTTTGGAGCCCGACGTAGCCAGGGATCGGAGGGCTACCGGACCCATGTGAAATGCAGCTGTTCCTGCAGGGAGGCGACTCTCCTGTTGCGAAGCCCAGATGGGTGAAGCAGGGGAGCCGCCAGGTAAAAGAAGACACTGGGCTTTGTTGTTTTAAAAGATTGCTTCCTGTGCTATTTTAACCTCGTTGTTTTTAGAAGATTTTTCTAATGGATTTTAACCTCCACGTTCAGCACTTGTTTTTTATGGATTATTTAGTTGAATCTTTGAAGCACTACATTTTATTTATTTTGAACACATTGTTTTTGTTGATTGTTTTAATAAAAGCACGTGACACTTTTACACCATCCCCTTGCTATGTTGTTGCCTCACTGCTAAGCTCAGTTACATTACTGACGGCGTAGGGTTCAAGGGCTCCCAGAAGTGAGAAGGGAGCATGCAACGAACCCGCATTGTCAAAAGTACAGAGACCTCAACAATGTGAAATGAAATGAAAAGAAAAAAAATGCTTGGAACCACTAGGTGACTACCAAATAGCAGTGAAAGGATTCCGAGACCATGAAGAAAAATATTCTCTGGCCAAATGAAACAAAAACTGAACTCTTCAGCAGAACTGGCACTTATCTGCCTAATACCATCCCTACAGTGGAAGCCTAATGGTGACATCATCATGCTATGGGTGTGCTTCTCAGTGGCAGAGACATGGAGATTGGTTAGAATCAAAGGAAGACCAAATACTGAGAGGTCCTTGAAGAAAACCTGCTCCAGAATACACATGAACTCACACTGGGTGACAGTTCACAACAATGACCCAAAACATATAGCCAACACAATGATGGAGTATTTTTGGGACAAGTGTCTAATTGTCCCTAAGCAGCCCAGCCAAAGCCCCAACTTAAACCCCAAAGAACATCTGTGGAAAGATCTGAAGGTGGAAGTTTACAGCCGTTTCCCATCCAATCTAACAGAGCTTCAGAGAATCTGCCAAAATAAAAAGGATAACCCGCCCAAATCCAGGTGTGCAAAGCATGTAGAGACTTGCATAGGAAGACTCAAAGTTGTAATTGCTGCCAATGGATCTTCCATGACATAATGAATTAAGGATCTGAATACTTACATGGGAGATTTCAATCTTTGATTTGTAATACATTTGCAAACCCTTCTTAAAACATGTTTTCACTTTGTCATTATGGGTTACTAAGTGTAGACTGATGGACAAAAGTGGCAACTTTATCTTTTATTAAATGAACAACACAATAAAGTGTTCTGAAAGTGATGGGGTCTGAATACTTTTTGAATCCCTGTAATTCACTTACTGGACCTCAGCAACCTCTCACACAGCTGGTCAAGATGACCTAAGTTCAATGTTCAAGCTTTTTCACAAAGATGAACATTGCTCACTGTTTCAACCTAATGCTTTTAATATAAAACAACTCAATGGGTATTTAAAACTGTCATATTCAAGCACTACTTGCATTTCGACTGAAAAAGAAAAAATGTTTTGTTACATCTGTTTATGTGGCATCATCCAGAGCTAGAAGGCATGACCAGCACAAGTTTATAACAGAGGGAAGCACAGTCAAAAAAAGAAGCAAGGGGACTCATTAGAAGCTCCAGAACAGAAACTCAACAAGGCCTCAGAACCCCTGTCTCACTTCAATGGCAGATAAAAGCACGCTCTGATTATCACCAGCTAAGCACTGCTCAGCTGTACTGGGCTGGCATGCCAGGAGCTGCTAATTGGTTTAACAAGGTCTGAGCATGACACAGCTCTTCATCAAATTAAAACCATATTTCTTGGACCTGCGCTGGTCTTGTTTAACGCACAGCTCCTCCATTGTGCATGTCTGCATTCCTTCCCTCTCACCCAAAACCCCACTGGGACCAAGTCACAAAGCACCCTTTGGAAACTCTATGCTTCAGAAAGCCGTTGGCTACCTTTGCACATTTTTTCTTCCTACAATATTCTGCAAAGAAGCCACACAGAGTAAAGAAAGAAATCAGTTTTGATAACCTTAGCATGCAGGTGTTGGAAGGTTGTGTAAATTTTATATTTTTTACTTATTACACCCCTAAGCTTGAGGATTCAAATTTGTCTTGGATAAACTGAATAAATGATAACTTTGACTTCACTTAAAAAAACTGACAAACTAGATAAGACCACTCAGTCCCTCCAGCTTGTTTGACTAGCTATGCTGCCCCATTATCTCCTACAGACACCTTTTTAATGCTTTCCACTTCAACTACATGACTCTGTAGTCTGTTTCAGATTCCACGACTCAAGAGTAAAGTGTTTCCCGGCTTATATCTTAAATGCACTTCCCCTTAATTTCCACCAGTATCCACAAGTACGCAATTTCCAGGTTAGCCAACAATTGAAAGGAATGCTCCACCCGAAAATATTTATCATCTGTCACTTATCCTGTGTTGTTGGTAGTTATAACTGGGAAAAATATGTAATCACAAGGTTTTTAGGAAGAACAGAGATCACAAATTTTATGATATAACATGCTGCAGTAGGGCCTCTTCTGGGGGCCAAAATGGAACAATGTCAAATAATATTAAAATATCCATGAAGAATATCTTAAGTTACTCGTATCACATAAACCACATGTCACTTATCCAGTTGAAAGTTCACAAAGCCCAAAGTATGTGCACTTTTTGCTAAAATATTATTAAATTATTACTTCCTGAAAGTCAGAGTAGTGCATGAAGGGGATGTGCACTCAAAAAAAAATGAGTTTTGGAATTGAGGACCCGTCTCTCCCCCCATGCTTTCCCTAATCGTGCTCTACTCTTGACTTCTAATTTATTTTACAAAATAGTTCAATATTGTTGTGGCAAGATACTTAAAATATGACTATCATAAAACCGGTACAATGAGTGGCTTTCTGAATTAACCATCAAATCAAACACAAAGACCACATACCTTGACCACTGGCTCAAAAAACCAACTTACCCTCAAATTGTTGCTGCTGACAAACATGCAAAGCTCAATTCAAAATGATACCTAATGCTGTTTATCTTATATAAATAAGCAAATGACATCCTTAAGATCATCTAAGGCCGCCACAGCTACGCAAGTGCCAGCAAATGCTTATTATTAGACTTTGTGACTCATGATCTGCAAAACTCCTTATGTCTCTCTTTGTGATGTTCCTAAATATCCACCATTTTAGGTCTTTTCCGCTTTCTCTTGCCTATAAGTAGCTTAACTCTTTTCTAACTACCTTGCTTATGTTGACTCTGTTGTTATGTCACAGTCTGCGTAGCCTTCTGTTCTCATGTACTTTCAATTTGATGTTAAGATGTAGGAAGAGCCTACAAATATTCCAGATCAAGTTAGATTTGTTTTTCCTTGCGACTTCTCACAGCGATGATTGCTGACTTGAAGTGCTTCTCCAATGATGATACTGCTCAACCTTTAAGTGTGCTCACATTTAGTCTAATGACTCTCGGGCTTATTTGGCATTTATAGGTACCAGTCCTTTTGAGGATGTCAGTCACCTAACACAGCTGACATTTAAGTGATAGTCTAGTTGTGCCCACCTACTAGACCTCTTCTTCTGTCCCCACAAATCCATCTATCAACTTGGGAATGGAATGCATTATGAAAACGCTACTGTAAGAAAGTTGCTGATTACCACATTGCACACTGCCATCACAACAATATATACAGTACTATCTTATCATCTAATTCCAGTCCCTCCAAGCTATGAAATCAATTGTTATTGATTTGGTATTACTCACATCTTGAGTGAACATGAACACAACGTTATCTGAAGACATTTAGCCACTCACATCACTCTATGTGAAATGTAAAGCAGCCACACTAACTATTGACTCACTGTGCTATCTGTTAACAAACAACTTACAAGACAAATATAATCAATTTACTTTCCGCCACTGTGTTATTTTCAACTTTTTACAAACTGGGAACAAAGTTTAAAAAAAGCAAACACCTGAAAAACCAGCCTTGTTCTTAAAACTAAAAGCTATGACAGCAAATAAGCATCTTTTTGAAATTCATAGATGGGTTAAGAATGATTTGCAAGTTTGAAAACTGAGATAAGCCATGTAATTAGAGGTGAAAAGGAACTGCTGGCAAAGATTGACTTCAACATTAAGGAGCTGGCTGAAATAAAGAACTGAGAGCCAAGACTGAGCAATCACTGAATCAAGATTGTTATAGAAGCAGGCTGCCTGTGCAACTTCTGAATGGGCAAATTTTCATCCCAACCAAGTTCATTATAAAGGCACTCATTTTTAACTTCAATAAAGCTGTCTTAATTACCTTGCTTTCACTGAACAAATTCTTCCATCATAAAGGCGCTATAGTAAAAATTACTAAGACATTTATAAAGTCCTGTTTTATCGAACCAGCTTTCAAAATAAAATTTCTTCCAATGCATTATTTGTCTAAATGTAGGCTAGCTTATTGTTGGTTACCATCATTTGGTTGTAAATAGAAGGGCAGACACATTTAAATAAGTAATTTGGGGCCTGCTTAAGTGTTACAGCAAGTATCATCTTAAATAATCCAAACTTAAAAAATAAATAAATAAAAACTTTTAAAGCTGGAGTTGGCAAAACGAAAGTAACCGGGGACATAATGCACGCAAATATTTGTAAATACGGAAATAAGAAATGGATTGTGGATTAACATTGTCAAGTGGAAAATAAAATAAGTTTTGAGATATTGACAGCAATAAAACATGGAAATTACTTTAACAAAAATTGGTAGTCACCAGTAGTGAGCCCGGAAACCGATGTTCCGAGAGCAGGAGACAAAGCTCAGAAAATAAGCACTAAAATGTAAGAGTCTCAGCATGACTGCATTTATAATGCACTAAATCACCCGGCACGAATGAAAACAGCGCATCGGGACTTACCAAAATATTCCTTCTTCATGTGCATCTCGAGCTCCTTTTCCAGCTCCAGTGTTAGCGCCTCCAGTCGCTTCTCAGCCTGACTGGGACCGCTCTCCCTGGTCGGGGTCACTTGATATGGAAGCTTGAATTTATGCGCTGGTGCGCTGCTTTTCAGGGGACTGCCGTAGTTGAAATGCGCTGGCACTCCAGGAGCGCCGTCCGTAGGTTGCTGAAGCCTGGATTGAACATCTCCGAAGTCTTGAGCAGTGGTCTCATCCGGGAATCCTATTCCGAGCACGGAAGATCGAGGTGAAGGCTGTTGTAGATCCGGATAGGTGCTCATTGAACCCCTCGAGCTACGAGAGCTGTGGCTAGAAATACTGGACCGTGGGCTGATCACACAAGGGTTACATCCAACTGCTCCGCCGGGTCTGCAGTTACTGTCTTGGCTGCAGATGCTAGAACGTGGACTCAGCGCGGCGACGGCAACAGCTTCGTGGTCGGGAGCCCCAGACTGCACGCCGCGAGGATCCGAGCAGCTGGAGCGAGGACTCGCGGTACTTGAGCGCGGGCTGCTGTGCCTCTGGTCATAGCCCATGCTGATGCCGCTGGTGCGGTTACTGCTAGACTTGCTGGCATAATCGTAGCTATTGAGACTGGCCCTAGGGCTCGAATGCTTGCTGGCATCGCTAGCAGTGCTGGCGTAGCTTGATCGAGGGCTCAAGGCGGTACTGCCTTCGTATTGTACAAGGCTGGACCGCGGGCTGCTTGTATATTTATCCTGCCCTGGCACGATCAGACTCGAGCGAGGGCTACTGATGCTTGACCTGGGGCTAGAATGTTTACTCTGCTCCTGAGAAGATGAAAGACTGGTCCTGGGACTGGTAGCGCTGCCTCTATTAACAGGGTACGCTGGGTACGAGCCTTGCTTGCACGCCGTAGGCGCTACGCTCTCGTAGGTGCTGCCAGTGCTGTACCTGTGGCCAGGCGCCTCTAAAGAGTACCTTCGGATCCTTTCGCCGTAGCATGGGAGGGCAACTTCGGATTTGGTACACTGGCCATCTTCGCAAAATTGTGCTTCTCTCTGAGACAAGCACGTTTCCAAAGGTGCACCCCGGCCGCCGTTTGCTCCGCGAAAAGCTGCCGTGCTGTGACCTTTATTATATGCTGCCAAATAATTCTCACCGCCGGGAGGGAATGGCATGGCGCTACCATTCATTCTTGTACTTTTCTGCTGGCATAATATCTGTCCCGAAACCTCGGAGTCCGACTTTGCGATCAGAGTGCTTCGGGCACCGTAGAATCCATCGCCGCGAGAGTCGTACAGTGAGAGCTCCTCCACGAACTTGCTGGCTGTCAGCCCAATGTCCTCGCCGTAGTTCTCCATGGCCCCGCCGCCGCCGCGCGCGCGCGCGCGCACCCGCGCACCCCAGTTCTCCTCACTGGTTGCCAGTTTAAGATCACAGTCCCAGTGTGCAGTGAGCTCCGTACATGACCACCGATGATTGTGATGGTTGTCCTGCTAGTCGCGATACAACTTCTTCACCGCACATCTAAGCTCGTTAAAAGTCTCCTGGGGTAAAGGGAAAGACGAGGTTCAAACAGCACCCACTTCCCCAGTGGATTTCGGAGACCGAGGGATGTCTGTTGATTTTTAGTCTTTATAAGTTGAAAGGTCTAATACGGTCAATGGCGGGCTGTGCGGAGGAATTTTCTCCTGAAGCTTTCCTTTTCTTTCTTTCCTTCAGCGTAGAGACTCTGAAAAATCCTTTCCAGGTAGCATGAGCACAAAATCCCTCGGAAACAAGAGACTGCCGATGTTCCGACTCGCTTTGGTGGCGCTGCAATTCAATGCTTGTTTGCTCGCCGAGATTAGAGTAGAAGAAAAGAAAGGGACTTGTTTCTGTGGAAGGAATGCGAGGAGGGAGACGGGGTGTAGTGAGTCGCTCTGGAATGTAGTTAATGCCGAGCGAAACAATGCGAGCGGAGCGGAGCAGTGCAACGCCGCGCCTCTGGAGAGCAGAACACAAGCGGAGAGGAGAATCCTCAAAATTACAAAAAGGGAGCGCGACTTAGCGTGGGCAAAATTCCACTGAGTGCCAGTGCCCGTATCCTGGGGACAAAATAGAAAAGTCACATGGTGGCCTCGCTGGGGGCTCGCACCTCGGCAAACCTCATATACTTCTTTTTCCACCTGTTGCAAACGAGAGTACAATGAGATCACAGTGCATGCTAAGACACACGATTCTGCGCATGTCGAGTGGAAAAGACAAACATATTTTATGCTGCGAGTTCGACGATGTAATTTAATATTGCTCGAATAATGATTGCCTGCACTTGGGTAGTTCAAGCAGATTGCAGTCCGTCTGCTTATGATTTACTACTGAGCGCGCAATAAATGAAAGACTGCCCAGCTTTCATCTGTCAATCCATCACTAGCCCACTCCTAGATAAGAGTAAAGCCCGTCCCGACAGTTTTGGCAGAAGTGGAGGATCCATCCACGAATGCGGTGCAAATCCATCAGTCAGCGCATAAAAATGAACCAAAAAACACGTGTTTGGGACGAGGGATGAAAACCGGGTCGTCCGGAAAGAAAATACTACTACATTACCAGTGACTAGTTCAGCAGTCGTAGTTTGATTTACCCACAAAAATAAGGAATACAGGGGTGTCCCGGATTAGAATTATTGAAATTTTCAGTGTTCTCACAACTAGAAATTTATTAGAATCTTCGACTAACCACCCCAACTGTTCCCGCTACTTTGATGTTAGGGTGCCTCTTAAAAGCTTCATCAAACGCTTTAGCCTTCTACCACTTCACATTATTCCACGTATCTGACCCAATCCCCCACGATTTAACTTGACGATTCTTTGAGTATTCGTGGTTTGAAATCTGCGTCTGTCGTCGACTGAAGTGGAGCAGGTCGTCCTGTAACCTATCAGCGTTAAGTGTTGTTCCCGACAGTCCGGTAAATAACTGCGCGTTATGGCTAAAAAAACTCGTGTAGTCGTCTTGTGTAGCGAGGCCTGCTGAACAAGTAATAATAGTTGAGAAAATAAAATGTAATACACAGCCTAGTCATGGACATGAACTACTGGATACCAAAGATCGCTAAATAACAGCCAATTTTATTTTTTTTTTACTATGATAGAACTGAACGTATTTATTTCGTTAAGTCTGACAGGATAGGCTTCGAATTCCCCCGAACCTGAGTTGGATTAAGCGATTTGAGATATGTATATGTAATCAAGCGCTAGAACCGTTTATCCTGTAGTCACGGAAACGAAAATTAAGCATCAGAAAAAATAAAATTCAATTTTATCACGAAAAAAGTCATAAGCCTATTAGAATATTTGCTACTACTTAACTATATTACCGCATTATTACAAGTTAATATTGCACCCTAGAAGTTGGGCGGGGCAGTGACGTCACCATAAACGCCTACGGACAATGCCTACGGCTTCCTTGGTTACAAGAATAACGTTCTCTTAGCTCAACGAGAGACGCACCATTGTTCTAGTCGTATTGAATATAACGAAATCGTTACTTCAATATACATATTTCATAGATCTAAGTTTGTTTTTTGCGTTTATAAAATTATGCGACTGACGATGTTAATTATTGTTCTTTTAACATGACACCGCTGTACTGTGCCTGAGATCGAAAACCCAGACGAGGTTTGCACGTGCACTTTATACAGGCAATTTAAAGTCTATTGGAATCGAAGTGCTGGTATCTGGTGATGCGAATGACCTAAAACAAACTTCTACTTAGATTTTCGTTCGTTTGCTGCATTTTTTGCATGCATTACTGTAATGTTGGTATACTGCTGAAAGATCTCTGAAGATTAATCAAATTATTTAGTGTTTTTGGACAATAGCAAGCACCCCTTCTAAAGTCCCAATCCCACGCCTGTAATCAAATAACAGTGTATTTTTCTGCAATTAACAAAATTCTGTAAGACTTGAAACCATGACAATCTTTATCATTACAGAATAGCGGATACAGGACAAGAGCATGGCATGGCATGGCAGTCCGTTTTGGGCGTATTCATTCCGTCACATCGGGCCGAGCTGCCAGTGCTCTTAATGTCGCACGGGGGTGGGCGGATGTGGGCTGGTTTGTGGCGCTGGGTAAACTCGTAGTTAAAAATACTGGTTCTGTAATTGCTTTTTACTGGCTTGGGTGGTTTACTTGACAGAGAACCATTTCATTCTGGAATGGGTTATTTGTATATGGAATTGGTTCGTCAGGCTTTGAAAAGGATAGCAGGATAGGTAGACGAAGAAAGCCTGAAGTTAGCCTGTATGAGTCTTTCTAAAAACCACGAACACCTGGCATTTCAAAAATGTGTCATCATCCGTTCGTGTATATTTATGGCCCCTGCTAAAATCTTAAAAATAAAGGTTCCTTCTGGTTCTTTCCATCCATTGATTTTTTTAATGAAGGGTTTGTATGGACCAGGATTACCTTGCGAGTGCTTTTGTCAAGAGCTGACTTCTTAATGTTCATTTTACTTTATGCCAGACGATGTTATTTTTAACTCTGTGAACAAAATACAGTACACAGTTTAATTTACACTTCCAGAAAGTTATCCCACGTTTTGGTTATACCCTGAAATAGCAACCTTCGTGTGAGAGTTAAGATAGCGTGTTTTAAAGGCTTTGATTTTTATTCTGATACTTCCGACCAGCGGTTTTCAAGTTTTGATGTGTCGGCTGGGCATTTTTAATCCAACCAGTTTCACATCTTATACCCTAAGAAATTCAAAATTATTTATATTTTTGCCAAAGCTTTTTAAATACAGAAAATTTATTTCTGATTTACTTTTTAATTCATCCTTTAAAGAATTTGCCTCTTTAAATAATTGTACCTAAATGCTGACAGGACTGAATGTAAAAGTGTAGTTGTTACTTCAGTGCAATATTCATTCGTCAGCTGTCAATGAAGTCATCAGTCCATGTTGTTTGCACCCGCGTCGGCCCTGGTCATAAACTATCATCAGCATTTGGACATCAGACTCTACAATACAGAGACGGGTTCATTAAAAGGAAAACGACTAAAGAAACAATAAGGGTGCAAAGGTCTGGCAAAAAAGGCAAATATTTATTACATTTTTAGAAATATTTGAAGGCCAGATAAATAAACAATGAGATAAAGGTAAGAAAGGCGACTAACAGTGAAATTGTTTGGAGTAAAATCCTTTAGCCATGGGGGTTATCCAGGACAGAACTTGAAAACGAATTATGCATTTAAGGTAAATGTACAGTATTTGCCTTCTTTAAACACTTTTACTGTTGTATATTTCTCCAGTCTAATGAATGCGTCTAAATGAATATTTACGATAATAGGGTGGCTACTATTGCACTTGCACACCAGACATGACGTGGTTAATACTTGTACGAGCTACAGTTGTACCAAGTAGATCAATTTATGTGTCACAAATACAATGTTGGGTAGTGTTGCCACTTCACAAATCCAGTATGCTGGGCCCAAATCCGGTGCCTGGCTTGTTTTCTGTGAAGTGTGCAGTGCACTTTCTCCCCATAAGTATACACGTTGCCAGCAGTGCACTGTGAGGTGAGTTGATGACCCTGGCTGGCACCCGG
Source organism: Polypterus senegalus (assembly GCF_016835505.1). Lineage (NCBI taxonomy): Eukaryota > Metazoa > Chordata > Cladistia > Polypteriformes > Polypteridae > Polypterus > Polypterus senegalus. The sequence continues at coordinate 104,114,455 of NC_053162.1, read as the reverse complement.
TTGTTTCCTGCCTTACACCCATGGCTTCCAGGACTCATTTCGGCCTCCTGAAACACTTAATTGGATTAACTAAGTTTGAGAATTTTGTCGTTGCAAGCCACTTAATACATAACAAAATGTTGATTAGATTATACTTTGGAAATGTAAAAACTAACTTTTCCAAAATTTAATACATCATCCAGTGTGGACTTAAATGTACATCATTTAAATATTTGGTGTCCCTCCGGCTGAGTTGCTGAAGACTGATATTGTCCCGCGTTGGTCTGGCGCCCCTTTGCGACTTGCAGCCAATATACTGTCTTAGGATTCAATTTCCGAAAGACCTTAAAAGAGATGTATGCGCTCTAAGTAAACCCGTGTCCTATATGGCAAATGATTTATAAAGAGGTGATTACTTTATCATTTAATTAATTTTCGCACAGTGGAGCGACCCTTGACTACAGATCTCAACAACGCATCGCATTCCATAATGGCCAAACTGGAGTTGGGATGAAATCCCGCAGACGTACTGGGAGTGCTTGCAGGCTCCACGCGGGAGAATCCGGCTGTGAAGAAGAAGTAAACACAGCACCACTTTGATTTGGCGTCTTAGAAGGTACTGCAATGATAGTTTTTTTATTTTATTTTTATCGAATTGTGTGACTCCCTTCAATAACCACGGCAACTTTCCTCTAAGCCTATTTTTTTCCTTTTAAGGAGGCTGGTAAAGCCCTCATACGTGACAAATGATGTAATATCGTCCAACAATGGGTGTTGGTATAAATGCACTATTAAATGGATTAAAAAAAAAAAACTCTCACGTGTTTCTCTTAACTGCGCGAGTTTGTAATGCGAAGGTGCTGATCACTTATAGAAATTCATAGGAAATCGACCATACTTACAAAGAAAACCCTGAGAACGCTATACATCCCTCCCAACGACCTGTTTAGGGTTGCCAAGACAAAACACGAATGTGTAAACCAAACTGTATATAGACGTTATCAAAACGATAAAGAATAATTTGTATAGTTTACCAGATAACCCTATGATTACTGTGGTCCATTGCAATGGTTTGAAAAGAAATGTGATGCGAAACACCCGGCTTACTGGTTTAACTGGGCCTACGCTGTGGTTTGTATGTAATGAATTATTATTATGGGCAGACACAGACGATGGCAGCACCACAGGTCTCCTCCGTAGCATTGATATAAAACTGAACGCCAGGGGGAGCTAGTGAATAAAGAAATGTAGAATTTCCTTCAAAAAGTTATTACAGTACTTGTATCCTCTGAGAACTAGTTCCATAATATAACGTTTCCTTTTCAGAATATCATGTTCTCGTCGTATATGCTTGCGTATGGTTTTCTGCGTTGACTTAAATTTAGTTGATGACTCTGACGAAGTTAAACGTTCGCCTTAAGATGGAAGAAACGCGATGAATGCAATAAGAGGAGTATCAGCTTCGGTAGATCGTGGAAGTGACCACTTCCTTTTCCATCCGATTTCCAGAAAACCTTTTTATTTACACTCTGTCTAATCTTTTTTAATGGACTTTGGATTAAGGGCATTTTTAACAGGAGGAAAAACTACGACTTACTTTATAAATGAATTACATCAATGCCATTTTCCACTTGTGAAATCCCAGTGATACTTGTTAGTCATGTTTTAGATGAAAAGGGTAAATAACACGAATTCATAACTTGTTTTTGACTCTCATGTAGGAATGTTTACACAGTTAAATGAGATTAACCGTTATTCAAACACTTACTAGCATCTTCAAAAGGGATGATCTCCGAGGTTCGCATACTTCTTTAAACGTACATTCACGTCTGTATGGGGGAGAAAGGGCTGACCGCTGTGGGCTCAGCGGTTTGGGGATCCCATTCAGCTGTGCGGTCTGTCTCGTCCAGGTCACATTGCCATTCGAGATGGCTCTTCATTTATATCAGGAGTTCTCAAAGTCGGTCCTGGGGACCCACTGTGTCTTCAGGGGTTTGTTTCAACAAAATTCATATTAAGTGACAATGACTTGATAGCACTCTTCTCATTTAATTAGCTGGTCTTTTTTCTTGTTGCTTATTCTACATTCAAAAAAGCACAGCAACATTATTTTTACATTTATAAGACATTTAGAAATATTTCAATTTTTGCTATATATTTAAATCTGTGCAATTTGCTCTCTGTATTGTATCTTAATAATGACAATTGAAAATGGGCAGAGCAGACACCTTGGCAAACAACACTGAATCATGAAAGGCTGCAATTTATTTATTGTCAGACCCACTTATTAGTAAATAATGGATTAATAATAATGGACACCTGGACATCTCTGGGTCCATGGTTCTTGAGGCTGATTCTCCAATTAGCTTTGAACCACCCAGTCTCACTGAGATTGTACATGGTGAACCAGCTGAGGGTAGGGAAGGCTGCAGAGAGGTGAACTTCTCCAGGCTGGCGGTAATGGTCCTCCTAGCATTGCAAGCAATCTTTGCTTCCATTTGGGAGACAGGAGTCATCCCAACTGAATGGAAAATGGGATCTGCCATTCCTATCTGGAAAGGGAAGGGTGATCACCTGGATCGTGGTAACTACAGGAGGATAACACTGCTCTCCGTGTCAGGTAACGTCCTTGCTAGGGTCATCTTTAATAGGATTCATGATCACTTGGTCCCCTACCTGAGACCGGAGCTGTCTGGATGTACGTATTAGAAGTCTACCATCGACTGTACCGTGGCCCTGAGGGTTCCCATGGAGCGCAAATGCGAACATCAGCAGAGATTCTTTGCAGCCTTTGTCGATTTTCTTAAAGTTTTCAACTCAGTTGATTAAGCTCCTTTGTGGGACATCTTGGGATCCCTTCTGAGTTGCTGGGTATCCTGTACACTGGTACTGTGAGTGCTATGCAGAGTGGGGGCAGGACCTCTGTTTTTCCCAGTTGATTCTTGGGTTATTCAGGGGTGTGTTCTGTACCTACTCAGTTCAATGCTCGCATGGACTAGATGTTGGGAAGTTTTGTTTGGTCCAGCAGTCGTGGGGCATCTGTTGGTTAAGAGAGATTCACTGATCTTGATTTTGCCAACAATGCTGTGATCTTCACGGAGTCAATGTAGGCTCTGATCAGTGCTCTCGAGAGACTGGGCGAGGAATCTAAGTGTCAGGGCTTGCGAGTATTCTGGATAAAAACCAAGATCCAGGCCTTTAATGACCTCTTGGGCACAGCCATCAGTAGTGAGATTGTCTGCGGAGTGTCGACTTTGTTGAAAAGTTCACTTACCTCGGCAGTGACATTCATGTCTCTGGTGATTCTTCCTATGAAATCAGTAGATGAATTGGGAGAGCATGGGGAGTCATGAGGTCATTGGAAAGGGATGTGTGGTACTCCTGCTATCGAACAAAGGTCCAAGTCATTAGAGTCCTAATGCTTCCTGTTTTACTATATGGTCATGGACCCTATCCAATGACCTGAGATGAAGCCTGGACTCCTTTGGTACTGTGTCTCTTCAGAGAATCCTTGGGTACCACTAGTTTGACTTTGTGTCGAATGAGCAATTGCTCATGGAGCTCTGAATGAGGCACATTACCTGCATTGTTAGGGAGGGTCAGTAACGACACTATAGCCATGTGGCATGATTCCCCGAGGGTGATCCAGCTCACAGGATCTTCATTGTTGAGTTCTCCAGTAGCTGGACCTGGCCAAGGAGACACTCTCGTAACATCTGGCTGTGACAGATAGATGGTAATTTTCAGAGGGTGGATCTGGACCACATGTTTGTCTGGGGGGTTGCCAACCAGGATCCCGAGCTGTTTCGTCATGTAGTGGGAGTGACAACATGTTGTACCAGTGCATTCTCCCCAACCTGACCTGAACATCTGGAATAGTAGAATGAAAGTCAAGTTGAAAATATTCTTTAAAAAATAGGTTATTCCCATGTGTGACGATGTGGGTTCAGGCTCCACACTCCCTTTGATATTGGAAGCACATGAACCCAACACCGTCGATAATGTTGCCGAGTGAGCTAGTCAATGGAGGCAAATTAAGCATCTGAGCAAGGGGAAGGTAAAAAGTGCAAAAGTGCTTTTATTTATAATTGTCCATCAAATCAAAAACAGCGTTCCAATAAATAGTGCAGATCTTCAATAAAATAAATAATCCATTAAAAGAACACGTGGGGGTTAAAACTCAATAGAAAAACAATCCTTAAAATCGGAGGTTAAATCTTCTCTTGGAAGCAGTCTTAAAACACTAACAAAATCCGGTGCCTATTTTCTGTATGCGTCTCACCTGCTTATCCCGTACGGGCTTAGCAGCAGGCAAGACGCTCTCTGCAGCTGCCCTCCTACATCACACGCTGGAGACTGGAGACCTCCCGATCCCTGGCTTCGGTCTGGCACTCATCCCAGTCCCCGAGAACTTGATTACCCTCAACGGCCAGGTCGCCCACGTTGGGGGTTCCATCACCAAGTCACCCGACTTCCGCTGCCTTTCCATGGCCTCTCTGCGGCCCGTCGCTTTCACCTTGTCACTCCCGCTACCAGATCGCTCAGCGGGAGCGACATCTACACAAACACCTGGGTGTCGGCCTAACACCCAGCTTCCTCGCAGCTGCCCACGCGCCGATCGGCGCTCACCACACGCTCCGCGTGTCCGTCTCTCTCCTGCACCGCTTGCTTCCACGCTCCCTGTAACCTCCGTCCTCTCCTTTCCTTTCTCTCCAATCGATTCTCTCTCTTTCTCCCCAACCGACTTGCGCTTCTTTTAAAAACGTGAGGGGCCATCACAGCTGCAGCATTAGCCACGGGAGCAATCACGAATGTGGGCAGTTCCTCACCTGTGCACACGGTGAGAAACGCCACATCGACGACGCCCCGCTGCTCGCTACAACAACCCCCTCACGAAGCCGCCTCGGGTGCGGTGATTATTTATTTAAAATCAATGGCCTTTTCTCCACGAGCTGTGGACCCATAACACCACACCATGTAACTGCTTAGTACATCTCTCTATTATAAAATAAAATCCTGGGACGAGACAAGACTTTTTTCAAGAGATTTTTTCAAGTCCTGCAAGATGAGATTTTTGCCATGATATTTTTTCAAGTCACACCCTCCTCTCAACCATATTCAACCACGCACACAGTATTCTCATCTCTCATTCATGTGAATGCTTTTGACAGACACAGTTCCTGCACTCTCGGCTCTTATAAATTTTAACGTTTTCCTCACTTTAAGTTCCCAATTAAAGTAGACGTATTATGTCCAAATCTTGTTGAAGAATTTCATCACGAAGGATTATCAACAGAAAAAATGAGTACACGGGCAATCCTAGCACCGAGAAACAATGAAGTCCAATGAATTAACAGCAAAAATGATGATCGGTTACATGGTAAATTGGTTAAATACATATCAATAGACTATACTGAAACAGTTGGTGGTGATCGTGTGGAAGATGAAAACATCAACTTACAATATTCCGAAGAATATCTACAAATGTTAACACCGTCCGGTCTTCCACCGCACGAATTACTGTAGAAAGAAATATGTATCCAAGAAAGGTAATGTAGTACATCTTCTGCAGATAACATTAGACAAAGGAGATCTGGATATGTGATTCATATTAAAACGTTAACAGTTTCCCATTAGAATAGCTTTTGCAAAGACAATTAACAAATCTCAGTGCCAAACATTCAAAAAAGTAATTTTATTTAATAGAGAGAAAGAAACAAAATTCAATCACGGGCAGTTATACGTGATTTTGTTTAGAAATGCAAGTAAGTATAGCTAATATCGGCACACACACACAAGAGTACTCCAGTGGAAGGATAATTAAATACAGAAGCTCTGAACCTCACAAAGAAAAACAATTATGGGATAGCCCTTATCTTGTACATGCAAGATACTTTCACATACCTATGAGATGTTTTCACATACTTACAGGATACTTTTACAGGATGTTTTCATGTACGTACAAGATACTTTCATATACGTAGGGATGTTTTCATGTACGTATGAGATACTTTCATGTACAAATTAGATTAAAACAATTACAAAAGTGCACTTCGGGCATTCATTAAATACATGAAAACATCTTGTATGTATGTAAAAGTATCACATACGTATGTGAAAACATTATGTACATACAGTACATAAAAGTATCCCATACTTAACAAGAAAGTTTCACATACTTACGGGATAGGGGTTATACCATAATTTTTTCATTGTGCAGTTCAGAGCTTCTATGATTAAGTTTTAGTATGTATTAATAATTCAAAATACATTTGGTGGATTAGCTGAGCACATTTAATTTTTTATTTGCACTATGGTTGTAGTTTGACATGCTCTCTCACAGCTCTTGAAGAGAGTGTTCGAATGTCGATCTAGACACTTGTTTAGTTTATTGTTATTTTTGATTTCTTTTCTCCTTTCAAGATAAGCACATATACTATATATTCCAGACGCACGTATTAGATTAGCTGGTGCTTCAAAATGCCCTTGTGAGCAAGCGTGGTGTATGTGTCCTAACGCAATGTTCTACAGGCATCTGCCTTACACTAAGACTGAGGCTGAGTAGTTATTATAATACGTTGCCATTTCATCATCACTGGTGCTGGAAAACTAATGTATTGTGAAATGTAGTGTTTGTCCCTCACACAAGATTTACTTGAAACTGTCTCCTTCATTGGCCACACTCTAACACAGCTCCCACCACTCCAATCTTTCATGGCTCCTCCTATTTTCCCAATAATTGTTTGTCTGCACATTTACACCCAGCTCCATCTCATAACCAATCATTTGAGGCTAAAGGTTGCAGTGTCTGCACTAGATTTCCCTAACTCTGTGAGCCAATCCTAATCAGCATTGATGGCAAATTCTGCAGAGTTTGTATCATAGTGACTTCAGTGAAATCACGGAAATGTTTGGGAACTTTGCTGAATTCTTTGAAATACAGTGAATTCAATGGGGAAGGAGGAACTGAATTACTTTTGTAAGGATTATGATTGCGCAATGGTCTTTAAAATGTCCCTGAGAGCTATGGAAACATCTGCTGGACAGATTATTGTGGCCAAAAATGTGACCTGAGCTTTGGGACAGCAGTGCTAACCACTGTGTCACCGTTCCTCAAGCAACAAAAATACCAACGGAAGAATAGCACAAACAAAATACAACAAATGACCACAAAGTACCAATAAGTAAAAAAAAACATATATGTCATTTCAATGTTAGGGGCACTCACCATGCCATGCAGTATTTATTGAAGTCATGGTTCAGTGTCTATGCAGCAGGCAAATCTCTTTTGTGCTGATCTATCTGGGCAGATGGTTTGAACTTTTTATATCCATCAAGATGATAGAAAAGCCTTGTAATAGTGACAAATCTTTTGTCATTATTATTTCACAAGGTCTAATGTGTTTTCTGACGCAAAGGGGGAGAGGGTGGGCTTGTTTAAAATGCCCTCACACCTCATGGTTAATTGCAAATACATTTGGCCTTTGCCCACTTTCCTTATATGGACCCAGCCCACGGCAGGTGAGAGGTCAGAGGCTCCACCCATGGGGACTCTAATTGGTTTAAATTAATGTGTTACTCTGTATCGGCACTTCTCTGTTAGAACTTCTAAACACCGGTGTAGTCTGTGCTGCCGTGGTTCAGCATTAAATACTCAGGTGGTAGGACAGGATGGGATGGCTCCATACTAAACAGTTCATTCCAGGAGCCTCTTGAACCCCCCACCGTTGATAACATTACCAAGATGAGACAGGCAAATGAGGACAAATACAAATAGCAAGGGGTAGGTGCAAAAAGGTGAACAGTGCTTTTATTTAAAATCCAAATAACCAGTGTTCAAAGTGCAGTGCAAACTTCAGTAAATAAATAAATAATCCATTAAAACAGTGATAATCCATGAGTTTAAAATCCAGAATTAAAATAAAGTAAGTAAAGTAAAAAGAAATACAGTCATCAGAATCTCAATGTTTCTTCTAATCTTAGACAACTCCAGCACAACTCCCTCTTCATTTCTCCAGCTCCCATATTACTCACTCAGCCGATGGAGACATCAGCAGCTGCGGTCCTAACTGCCCAACCCCTGTCTTAGCTGCCGCGAGCATCATTGGCCAGACTGCTCAGAGTCGGTTGTCCTCTTGTCATCCTTCTTGCTCCCCTGGAGTGCCTCAGATCCCTGGAGAGGACTCCAACACATTCACACCTACTCCTCTAGAATACTCAGAGACGACAATCCACCCCTAGAGCACTAATCCTTTGCTCCACCATGAGGCCAACGACTGCACTGCCTCTCACACACTAGTTGGCTGGCTCGTCCTGCTTCTCCACTCGGTACTGTTCTCATGTAACTGTTTCTGTTCTTTTTTTCTGACTTTCCCAGTCTCTGCTATGACCGGCCTTCTCCACGGCACCTTTGAGACACCTGAATGATCAGCCCACCTCTGCATGTGTGTGCACCGTGGTCAGCCACCACCTCAATTAGCCTGAGAAGTTAAACAAACTCGAACGCACTCAGTTCCAATTGGAGCCTACGCTTTCTGGGGCGTGATTTTTATTTAAAAAGACCACTTATGATCTGTGCTACATAACATGCTTAATCCAGCAATCAAAATGCAACATACAATGAATCTATGCAGATCAACAAAGTCTCTCTATTATAAACAAAAGTCCTGGAGAGAAACAGTAGGCCAACGAGACATGATCTTCACGTTAAGATCACGGAAGACACTTAAAAGACCCATGAGACTAGAGAGATTGGCCACGGAGCGTCTCGCAGGGACCTTAAACATGAGACTTTGTGCCAAGAGATTGACCAAGAATCTTCTTGCAATGACATAGAACATAAGATTCTTGCAAGACATGCCCTACTTACAAATAAATAAGAGCAAGGGCAGCCAGCAACACACTCAGTCTTGTTTTGGCTTTGAGCACACACAGATCCAGGGCTCTCAGTGCATATAAAGCGTATAAGGACAATACGTTATAAATGAAACATAGACGACTAAGCAAAGAAGAAAGCAGTGCAGAGAAAAGAGACTCAAAAGCGTTGGAGAGACAAAAAAGAAAAAGGATAATCTAGGTGCAAATTCAGAAAATAAGGAAAGTAATTATCAGCCCGGAACAAGTGGATTTAAAAAAAAAGCACGTCCAATCCGGATGTTGGCGCTATACACATGCAGAGCAGGTTAGAGAATATGAAACCAGTGGAATTCGAATGGCTCAAAAAAAAAAGTTGTCACGATACACATGTGGAGAAAGTTAAAGAATATGAAAGTAGGAAAATTAGAAAGTATAAAAAAAAGAAAGTAAAGATTGCAGGAGCGCAAACAAATGGAAATTATTACTCGAAAAAGGGAAAATAATTACCACAAACCAGGTGTCATTGAAAAAAAGCAGGATAAAGCGTGGTCAGAAATAAAAGACAGAGTAGAAAACCAAGTAAAATGTCATAAAAACGTTAAAAAAACAAGGGGGCCAAACACATACAGAGCAGGTTAGAGTTAATGAAAACTGGAATTCAAAAGACTCAAAAACGTAGGCATGAAACACATCCAGAGCAATATACAGAATATGAAAGCAGAAAAAAATGACAGTGTCAAACCAAAGAAAGTAAACATCGCATTAGTGCAAAGAAAGAGAAATTATTACTTGGTGAAATAACGAAAAGGCGAATAGAGTTTGAATATATGGACATAGGTGATATGTCAGAAGTATGTAAATATTGTAGGGCTTTGAAGTTTAAGTCAAGAGAATTTCAAAAACGGAGTTTACCTCACATGCATTTATTGGTTACTTTGCAAAAAAAATTATTAACTGCTGCTGATGAAGATCGTTTTGTCTGTGCTGAAATTCCAAACCGAGAAAGCTATCCTATACAAAGTCATTAAACACGTCTCCCGGAGCTCATTTAAAAGATTCAGAACGTTGGGACTCGAAAGATTCCAAATATTGTTTTTACAGAAGTTCTGAAATAAAAGTGAAACTAATGAAATAGCAACAATTCAAAGAAAAAAAAATATTAAAAGTGTGTTTCCGGAAAAACAAAAACGGGGGTTGGCGAGCGAAGCAAGAAGGGGGCAAAGCCCCCTAGTATTTTCATAATATTCTCATTATGATCAGCTAATATACCCCTCAAATGAATATACTACACATTTTATTATTTGCTTTGGAAAATTTAGCCAATCAACAGTACTAGTGAGTATTCTTTATTAGACTTGCTGGCAGCGGCATACCCAAGTCAATGGATTTAAACAAAGCAGCAAATCTTTTAAATGCTGCTCTTGAAGTGCTTGATCATCTCTCTCTTTCTTTCTCACACACACACACACACACACACATATGTACAAATATTCCCTTTATCATTGGCTTCTCAGGGTGGCTATGCACCCTCTGACAGTGCATGGACTTTCTCTCTCAAAAGCACACTTTTTCATTTTGGCCAAGTTTACTGAGTTCAAGTTTATGGATGAATGACTACACTAACAAGTAATATACTATAGTTAAATATCAAGTTTTATTATCAGCTACAACTGTCTTCAAATTAGGGAACTGGTTTCACTAAAAACTTGCAGTCACTATGGCCTTCATGGACGATGACTGAAGATTTCTGTCTTAGGGCCTGCTGCACCTCAGTATTCTATTTTGAATTCCTTAAATATAAAGCAGGGTTTTTATTTGTACATTATGCAACCAACGAACCATTATCCAACTCGCTATATCCTAACTAAAGGGTCATAGGGGTCTGCTGGACATTATGCATTGAGCTTATTCTTATGGAAGAAAAATCAATTATTTATTTCACTTATGTGCTGGGTCCTGCTAATAATGATACTCTCGTTGGAATATGACACGGCCGAAGTCCTAATCAGAGAATGGACTTAGGAACATTGATGAATGACTGCTTACTCTATAGATATACTCTGTTCAATTCATTGTAATGAGTGTTTTTCACTTCCTGGAAAATTAGGGAGTGTAGATGCCCCAGAGGACAGTTGGATGTCCCACCAAGGACAGAGGTTAAATCCTTACCCAGCCCAAATGCTTAAATGGAAGGATGGACTAAATGGGACACCTTATGATCCCCATCCTGGGTGGAATGCCTGAAGATTATAAGAAATGGAAGGAGAGGACAGCAGCAAGTAGTTCATCCCCCACTTTAATAGGTGGCAATGTCCCTCATATGGAGTCCCATTTTGGACATCTGCAGGGCTGCATGGGAGTTACAGTCATGAGGAGCAGCCTTGCAGGGGTTCCTGGTGGACAATAGAGGATGCTGCTGGGGGAAGACTTCCCTGGCTTTCTCATAACCTGGAAGTGCTTCCAACTGGTTACATCATGTCACCGGAAGTACTGCCGGGTCGTCAATAACAAAGACCATTTTGCCTTGTCCAGGTGAGTGGAGCCAGAGGTCTGTATACTACTATATGACTGAAAAAGCTAACAGTGAAATACAACAAATAACAAAACCAGAGCTGCATTCTTTTTAAAAATAGGCAAAACCTCGTTCATTAAAACCATTTACAATTACACATATATCCTGTCCAAATATATTCACAGCCTCTCCTAAACATCACTACCATATATTCTGAGCACTTTGTTATGCTTATCACCTTGGCAATCATTCTTAACTCCTACTTTGGATTTTTTCGCAGAGCATCTCAGTGAACCCATTTCACAGGAGACATGACGACAGCACTTTTCACTCTGCAATCAACAGCTTTGTCTGACACTCTTGCTCATGCTGTTCTTATTCACGGAGAATTCTTTCTGCATGTCTAACACCCATATAAACCCTTTTTAAACAACCATAAATAACTTTTTCTAAAGTACATATAAGACTTAACAGTAACTAATTAAAACCAATAATTCATAAGGTCAAAACATGTAGTATACTGCAAACACTCAAACACACTAACACTACAAAACCCCTTTCTGAATTACTAAAAGCTATACTATGCAATTCAATTAGGAAGAAAGAAAAAAAAAACACATCTAAATTCTAGGCACATAGAAGAATCTCCCCATCTCAAAAACATTTACAGAAAATGTTATTAAAAAATGTATTAAAAACATTTAATTGTTACACTGACCCCTTTAATTACAATATTCCTCTTGCAGAAATCCAACATGTTGCCTTTTGCAAGCTGTTCATGGGAATCTCACTCCTGTCCCCCTCTTTTTATTGCTGAGGTTTTCATTCACACTTTTAGTTTCTATCTGACCTAACCCTGAAGTCTCCTTTGGTACCAAGAGAGCATATCATCAGTACAAAAAGTAGGAGCTTCTGTTCAGTTCTTGAAGTGGCCTGTTCTCAAAGATCTGCTGAGAAACAAAAATGAGACACCTTTGAATTGTTTCTCTAAATAATCTTCATTGGCCCTTCCTGGCCTTCTGATCTTACTCAATACAATGAGTGCAATCTTGTAGAGAACTCTAAACATAAGGATTTCAGAGTCATAAGGGGATAATTTATTCTGTGCTCGGCATACTCTCTAAACCTTATTCAGGCAACACTGTGGACACACTTGCACCTTACATCTTATAAACCCTTCTTTATGCAATTTTATGTTTTTTAAGTTTTGGATGTTGATGAACGGTTTCATTTTCATTTATTGGCCTTTAATTGTTTTGGACGTGTTACTTTTTTACCATTAATTTTTTATTATTTTCCCAAAGTCATGGCTTTAATGATGTTGGGGCCAACAAAACTAAAAAAAAAAGCTTCATCTCAAGAATGAGGTTTTAAGATATAAAGGGGGGCATGGAGAGAAAGAGAGCAAGCTATTTCTAATCTATCCTTTCAATCCTTATAATTATAAGTGCCAACATAACATTAGGCTTCATGGCAATAACTCCTGGGAAAACTGGAAATTAAGGTCAAAGCTGTCTTATCTTAAGACTACAAAATGATAACAAAAGTTCAGATGAAATATCTTCATTACCAAACAGTTCATTTTGTGAGGTTAAATGTTAAAGGGCTGAATCACGAATTAAAGAGAAAGTATTCTTTCACCAAACAGGCCTAAATGCTTAAACATTTTTACAAGAGACTCTCTTATTAAGCAAGGATCAGTTTCAGCTACACAGACTGGAAGAATCCTAGCTCACCTCTTTTAAGTCAATGGGTAGCTGATATATATAAAATTGTAAAAAATCTAATTCTCACTTAGAGGATCTGTACAAAACCTTTTCAAAACTTGGCAGGATCTAATCAATAAAATTTTAGAATAAGCATTTAAATTGGGGACGTGGATTCTCTTCCCTCTTTTTTATTCTATTTATTTTTATTCATTTATTTATCTACATATTTTTACTATTGTTAAAGTTTTGCTCTGCTAGCTTAGCTCTCTTTCTCATGGGTGGGGGTTGATTAGTTTTGAACCTAGTTTTGTTAAACCTGACCCACTTTATATATATATATATAAAATACACTACCATGGCTGTTCGTTTGTCTCTCCAGGATTTTAAATTGCCCGTAGCTTGCAAACTGTTAGAACTATTGACCTAAAATTTGGTACACATATACTACGTGATGTCTACTATCCACTTTTGGGGTGATAATTGACCTCCAAGGTTATTCCTCTTTTTATTTTATTGTAGAATCAACTCTCAGCAGCGGGCGGCAGTGCACATGTGTACAGGCGCCGTTCTCATCCCTATCACCTTCGCTTCTCCTACCTTTTCATATCTTAAATGATTCTTGAGGCAGATTGAAAAGTTAAATGCCAGCTTAAGTGACAAATTAAGGGAAACATACTAAGTAATTGCAACACAAACACTGACTTAATCAGTTTTAATGTGAAAAGATGCCAACAGAACAAGAGAAGAAGCAGGTTGAGTGGAGAAAACAAGAGCTGCTCACAAAGCAGCAAGCACATCAACCTCTGAGCAAACAAATGCTAAATGTACAGAGAAAGAGTATAAAAACTATGAATGCTCAAGTCAAGTGTATTCATTGCACGTTACCATGCTGTGCGCCGTTAATGGTATATAAATTATATATATAAAACCATAAAGAAGACCCACCCTCAAAATTGAAATGCAGACTTGTGACTTGCACACTTAAAAGGGGAAATCTACAGTTATCAGAATGGGGGTAACTATAAACCCCTGGCACAAAGAACATTACAGAGATTCTTAAAATCATGTTTCACTCAAAAGGAGTAATTTCAAAACTGAGGAAGAGGAAAACAAAAGAGATAACCAAAATTAATACAATCCAAACCCATAAACCAATGAACAAAATCTTTTTAACAAAAGCGAAAAAGTAAAACACCAAAGAATACAATAAAATGTACAAGATCTGCACACAAGAGATATCCAAAAATGAGATGAACGCCACAAGCAGGAGCTAATGTTTCACCACAAAGCCTGGGCATCTCAGGCCTTAGATAGGCCTAGGAGGGTTCCCACAGCTGTAGCATCAGAGGGTCCCACTCTCTTGGGCTCAATATATTACAGTAAACAGAGAACAGATAACCAAGTAAACAGACATTACTAAAGAATACAAAGAAAAAACACAAAATAATGAGCCCTTTCTACAAAAATCAAAAGTGACACAATCAACAGCTAATACTACTTCCTGTTAGTTAGCTATCAATTGATTTTAGTAGTGTATGAAATAATGTTGAAAGGCAAGACACAATGAGATCATCAAAGCTCGACAAAAGCTATAAAATGGCCAGGATAGAATTCTTGTATCATTAGTTAAGTGAATTGGTTATCTTTGTTATGCTAGTATGCAAATAGTTTAAGCTAAACATGTTTTTGTATATTCAACATCAGCTTGCTCTGTTTTGACAGATGTCAGTATATTCTAATAAAGAATTAATGAGGGAAATTAAGTATAATTTTATAAATAAACCGTATTTGATCAATGTTTTTCCTAACAACCATTTGCCTTTAAATTGTTTCAAAGTGTTTTTTTTTATATTTGTTATATGTGAGTTATAAGTTTGTGCCAATATGCAAACATAAATGCAGTTTTAAACTTACAGTTCATGCTGTTAATCGGAAAAAATAAATTTAATATCTTTGCAGTTATGTTAAGTCCCCTTTGAGGAGGGACCTGCTGTGTTGTTTGCCATTAGCACAGAATTACACACGTTAACCCCAAGATAAGCCTTTACTATTTCAAAGGCTGATTCCATATGGGCAGGATACCAAAGTTGCACTACTTCAAAAGTTGGGGTGCAGCATTAGTCTTAAAGCAGCATTTAAACTTTATGTACACATCAGATTTGAAGTGCCGGCCACAAACATACATTCTGCCACACTGTATGAAAACCTTTGGTTCTTTCAGCTCTTTTGATTGCTTGGATCAATTTTTATCTCCAAGTTTCATCAATGGGAAAACTGTGGAAACTCTGCAAAGTACATTTGTTTAGAATTTCAACACAGGGGGACACTACAGATGCTTTTGATTTGTGATTCTTCTTGTTTTGGATAAATGGAAGTGTTTACTCCTTCACCATTTCTCTACAAGAAAACACACAGAAATGTTTAAAGGGCTAACTGAACTACTGAAGAATGCTTAAGCAAATTAAAACACAAAAAGAAAAATTAACAAAAACTCATTCATTAACTAATATTATTTATAAAATACACAAAAATGATCAAACAGGATTGAAAAGACCAATGCCTGACATAAAACCCTGCCAAAATCATAACAGCAACATGTAATATCATCACTATGACTTTACACTATGACCTTATTTAAACCAGCACCTCAATGTTGCCAGCGTCCAAGAATGTAGATATTTAAAAAAAACTTTGTGGTAGTGGTTAATGTTTCTAATGATATTTTATCAATAGAAACAGAACTTTGCTTGTTTGTGCTAAAGAATTTGGGTTATATATTGGGCTTTGGTGGGTTATTTTTTACTTTGGAACTATTGGCTTTTCCACCTTCTATTTGGTCATGCTGATTTTCATCTTGAAAGAAGGATGGAAAAGAAAGGACCTGGGGCCTCATGTATAAATGGTGTGTACACACAAAAATGTAGTTTAAGGTATCTGATTGTAATTAACCTGCAACAATAAAATGGTCCATTGAATGGCCAAACTATTCCAAATACCATAGCTCCTTTAGCGTTGTTACTCTCACTGCACCTTCTTCTTCTTTTTCTTCTTCTTCTTTCAGCTGCTCCCATTAGGAGCACTCACTGTATCTGAGTGTGGAATCACAGATTTACAGCAGCTGATCGGAAAGAGAATTATCGGTATATAGCATCTAGCACACGCTGCCTCAGCCATGCTGTCTATTTGAACTGTTCCCATACGGCAAACACTTCAGAGCCTTTCCTGTATGGATCTGAAACAGTTTCATTCCAAGAACTATAAATGCACTGAATCAGTCCATCAAGTGCTCCTTGTAGAACTGTTTGTACTTATAAGTACAATTTCCTCACTATAAACTTGCGATACAGTTATAATATTGCACAACCTGAGCCACTTCATAAAGCGCATATTTACATATGATGATGATATAATTTTTAAAATGAAATGCAGCAAAATAAGTTTATTACATTATACAGATAAAATGTTAACATCATTTAAATAATCTATATTATTAATAATTAAACATGTGAGGACACAGTGTCACAGCGCTAGCAAGGAGCTGACGCCCTTTTCAGGGATTGTTCCAGCCTCACGCTGTATTCTTGCTGGGGCTGGTGTGACACTGGAAGGATAGATGGATAAAATAATTAAACATGTACTATGAAGATATTTCAATGTTCCTAAAAAGTTTTGAAGAATCAGCACTCTAAGCTTACAGGCGGCTTAACATCTAGAGCTGATTGTGTGGCGATTGGGTACTTGGAGAAAGAAAAGGAGGGACAGGAATTGGGGGTTAGTATGTTTGAACGAGACAGTACTGCTGCAATAAATTATATCATTGAAGGTTGCGCACGGCGCAGCAAGCATCTTGTGGGTGGCAGAAACAATCTCTGGACAGGGCGCCAGTTCATCACTATCACTGTGCCACTGTGTTCCCATGTTTAATAACATGCTTTATCTCCTATCATCATGAAAATATCAAGCATACATCTAAGTATTTTAATTATTCAGACAGCTGTAATATCACAAATGTAATGGCTTCTCTGTCCGTTTAAGAAGCACATAGTGATTCACACACATAGAGCACATAGAAGAACACATACAAAACACAGCATTTATCGTGCTACTTTAGTTACGATGATATTTGAGAAACTAGTAAATTAAATGATTTAAAGATGAAGTTTATGATGTTCTACTTACAGTAAATGAAAAAATAAACTATGTGATTAAAGTTTAAATTTCGAGATTAAAGTTGACATTTCAAGCTTTTTTCCCCCCACTGTGTTCCCTGTTTTTTTTTTTCTCTAATAAGCTTTCATATGACACTCAGACAGTCGGCTATGACTCAAATTTACACGCGACTTTGAAATCTGACAACTTCTTTTTATTTGGGCACTATGTGACTTTGTGAACTTGAGCTTTCAAGTTTCTCTGACACTCTATGTCACTCGATCAACTTCCTGTTGTTGTTTATATCACTGTTTAAACCAAAAAATAGTACGTTTTTCCTTGCCTCCACATGGTATTCACTGATATTCTTCTATTTTTCCCTATGCTTTTGCCATTGCCTTTTCACGGAACACTGAGCTTAAGGGCTATTTATATTGATTTGCATATTCAAAGAGGCAAAATTCTGGGAGGAGTTGGGGAGTGGCAAAAGGTGCGTGCATGTGTGTTACTTTTCACGCTGACCCGGGTTTATGTAGTGGAAGAACGTGGAAGTTGGTGTATGCAAAGATTTATGCATCTGGATTTTTTGTGTGTACGCATATTTCCACTTTTGTCCGTATGCCATGTTTTAGTGTGAATTCTACATGGCATTATGCATGAGGCCCTGGTCTTCTTTCAGCCATGATGTCCTGAGGCCTGTTGATGTTCTTCTCATACTGCTTGTGTGTGTTCGGAGGAAAAACAATGTTGGTGCACTTATTTTGAACAGTCACTCCAGCAAAACACAAAAATTCCCTCTAGGAACATTATGTGCTTCTCTGGGCCGGTTCTAGACAGGCATATATGAGGGGGCAGACAGAAATGTGAAGGGGGCACATGGTGGCGATGGAGGCGGGAAAGGGGTGGGGTGCTCTGATGACTGTTTTTGTCATATAATTGGATTGCACTTTGTCAGGCCTCTACCCTAAGACCTGTCCAACTTGGGTGTCCCACCTGAAGGCTAAGCTTCTGCTGGTGTAGCTCTTAGGGTCACTGAGGCACGCAAACCCCCTGACCACAATAAGGTGGCAATCCCTCAGGAGGAAAACTGAAAAATAAAACAACAAAAAGTAAAATAAAATATTCCTCATCAAATTATAACAACTAAAAACATGACATTTACCTTAATTTTATGGCCTATATCAAATATATTGAACCCAACAATAACACTTCTCACTATTGCCAATACTAACAAAACTAAAAGGGTAGGCCAAGTTATAAAAAAATCAATTCACCAAGTCTTGAAAAGTAAAAAATAAAATAAAGAATAAAATAAAATATCCATCCAGATCTTTACAACCAACAACATAAAAATCTTAATTGATGGCCTAATTCTCAAATAAATTTGCAAAATAAAGTAAGAATAAAATAAGACCTCTCAATATAGCCAATATTTACAAAACTAAAAAGGGTTGGCATAGTAATTAAAAAAAAAAAATCACCATGTCTTTTCCTACAATTCTCAAACTAATTTGTAGAACACAACAGATTTAGAACAGAACATTTGAACTTTTTTCTTCTTTTTTTGTCTTGTTTTAAGCTTGTTTGTTTTGCAAGCAACTGAACTCTCTGTTTGCAACTGAACAGCTCCGCTCTCCTTTCTCCTCAATCCACTCTAATTGGGTATATTGGGCTTTGGTGGGTTATTTTACTTTGGAACTATTGGCTTTTCCACCTTCTATTTGGTCATGCTGATTTTCATCTTGAAAGAAGGATGGAAAAGAAAGGACCTGGGGCCTCATGTATAAATGGTGTGTACACACAAAAATGTAGTTTAAGGTATCTGATTGTAATTAACCTGCAACAATAAAATGGTCCATTGAATGGCCAAACTATTCCAAATACCATAGCTCCTTTAGCGTTGTTACTCTCACTGCACCTTCTTCTTCTTTTTCTTCTTCTTCTTTCAGCTGCTCCCATTAGGAGCACTCACTGTATCTGAGTGTGGAATCACAGATTTACAGCAGCTGATCGGAAAGAGAATTATCGGTATATAGCATCTAGCACACGCTGCCTCAGCCATGCTGTCTATTTGAACTGTTCCCATACGGCAAACACTTCAGAGCCTTTCCTGTATGGATCTGAAACAGTTTCATTCCAAGAACTATAAATGCACTGAATCAGTCCATCAAGTGCTCCTTGTAGAACTGTTTGTACTTATAAGTACAATTTCCTCACTATAAACTTGCGATACAGTTATAATATTGCACAACCTGAGCCACTTCATAAAGCGCATATTTACATATGATGATGATATAATTTTTAAAATGAAATGCAGCAAAATAAGTTTATTACATTATACAGATAAAATGTTAACATCATTTAAATAATCTATATTATTAATAATTAAACATGTGAGGACACAGTGTCACAGCGCTAGCAAGGAGCTGACGCCCTTTTCAGGGATTGTTCCAGCCTCACGCTGTATTCTTGCTGGGGCTGGTGTGACACTGGAAGGATAGATGGATAAAATAATTAAACATGTACTATGAAGATATTTCAATGTTCCTAAAAAGTTTTGAAGAATCAGCACTCTAAGCTTACAGACGGCTTAACATCTAGAGCTGATTGTGTGGCGATTGGGTACTTGGAGAAAGAAAAGGAGGGACAGGAATTGGGGGTTAGTATGTTTGAACGAGACAGTACTGCTGCAATAAATTATATCATTGAAGGTTGCGCACGGCGCAGCAAGCATCTTGTGGGTGGCAGAAACAATCTCTGGACAGGGCGCCAGTTCATCACTATCACTGTGCCACTGTGTTCCCATGTTTAATAACATGCTTTATCTCCTATCATCATGAAAATATCAAGCATACATCTAAGTATTTTAATTATTCAGACAGCTGTAATATCACAAATGTAATGGCTTCTCTGTCCGTTTAAGAAGCACATAGTGATTCACACACATAGAGCACATAGAAGAACACATACAAAACACAGCATTTATCGTGCTACTTTAGTTACGATGATATTTGAGAAACTAGTAAATTAAATGATTTAAAGATGAAGTTTATGATGTTCTACTTACAGTAAATGAAAAAATAAACTATGTGATTAAAGTTTAAATTTCGAGATTAAAGTTGACATTTCAAGCTTTTTTCCCCCCACTGTGTTCCCTGTTTTTTTTTTTCTCTAATAAGCTTTCATATGACACTCAGACAGTCGGCTATGACTCAAATTTACACGGCGACTTTGAAATCTGACAACTTCTTTTTTATTTCGGGCACTATGTGACTTTGTGAACTTGAGCTTTCAAGTTTCTCTGACACTCTATGTCACTCGATCAACTTCCTGTTGTTGTTTATATCACTGTTTAAACCAAAAAATAGTACGTTTTTCCTTGCCTCCACATGGTATTCACTGATATTCTTCTATTTTTCCCTATGCTTTTGCCATTGCCTTTTCACGGAACACTGAGCTTAAGGGCTATTTATATTGATTTGCATATTCAAAGAGGCAAAATTCTGGGAGGAGTTGGGGAGTGGCAAAAGGTGCGTGCATGTGTGTTACTTTTCACGCTGACCCGGGTTTATGTAGTGGAAGAACGTGGAAGTTGGTGTATGCAAAGATTTATGCATCTGGATTTTTTGTGTGTACGCATATTTCCACTTTTGTCCGTATGCCATGTTTTAGTGTGAATTCTACGCATGGCATTATGCATGAGGCCCCTGGTCTTCTTTCAGCCATGATGTCCTGAGGCCTGTTGATGTTCTTCTCATACTGCTTGTGTGTGTTCCGGAGGAAAAACAATGTTGGTGCACTTATTTTGAACAGTCACTCCAGCAAAACACAAAAATTCCCTCTAGGAACATTATGTGCTTCTCTGGGCCGGTTCTAGACAGGCATATATGAGGGGGCAGACAGAAATGTGAAGGGGGCACATGGTGACGATGGAGGCGGGAAAGGGGTGGGGGTGCTCTAGATGACTGTTTTTGTCATATAATTGGATTGCACTTTGTCAGGCCTCTACCCTAAGACCTGTCCAATTTGGGTGTCCCACCTGAAGGCTAAGCTTCTGCTGGTGTAGCTCTTAGGGTCACTGAGGCACGCAAACCCCCTGACCACAATAAGGTGGCAATCCCTCAGGAGGAAAACTGAAAAATAAAACAACAAAAAGTAAAATAAAATATTCCTCATCAAATTATAACAACTAAAAACATGACATTTACCTTAATTTTATGGCCTATATCAAATATATTCGAACCCAACAATAACACTTCTCACTATTGCCAATACTAACAAAACTAAAAAGGGTAGGCCAAGTTATAAAAAAATCAATTCACCAAGTCTTGAAAAGTAAAAAAATAAAATAAAGAATAAAATAAAATATCCATCCAGATCTTTACAACCAACAACATAAAAATCTTAATTTGATGGCCTAATTCTCAAATAAATTTGCAAAATAAAGTAAGAATAAAATAAGACCTCTCAATATAGCCAATATTTACAAAACTAAAAAGGGTTGGCATAGTAATTAAAAAAAAAAAAATTCACCATGTCTTTTCCTACAATTCTCAAACTAATTTGTAGAACACAACAGATTTAGAACAGAACATTTGAACTTTTTTCTTCTTTTTTGTCTTGTTTTAAGCTTGTTTGTTTTGCAAGCAACTGAACTCTCTGTTTGCAACTGAACAGCTCCGCTCTCCTTTCTCCTCAATCCACTCTACAACAACAGTCTCCTGTTTCCCTTTGCAAAAAACTCTTACAAATTCATCCATATTCAAGTTATTTGTTATGAACTTCTCATGGACCAAGATCACCAAATTCCTCTTTCTTTTATGTAACATGGTGTGACGATAGGGGTTAGGACCCGTGACAAAGTGGAGAAGGAACTCTCACACGATGCTGAAGACACACCAATACCAGGGCTGTTACATACAATTTATGCAACTCAGGAAAGGCTTCCTTGTACTCCTGCAGGAGTTTACACACAGTGGACAGGTCTGTTTCCTTTGAACATTTTTTGAGCAGCATCTGTTTTGCCACAAGAACTTCATTTTTCAGACTTACAACATCTGCTACAGTGCCAGCCATCACAGCCAGAGGGTGCAACAGTGTGGGATCTAGAAATGCACTAGATTTGGTAGATATGGCTCTCATCAGGTCAATATTCCTGTGTGAAAATCTAGTTTCCATTTCTGAAATGGCCCTGTCAAGGATGTTGAGCAGGGATCTTTTCAGAGACTGATGGGGGAAATGGTAGGGTCACCAGAGTCTGTATGGCCCAAAGTTGAGAGCACAACACTTTGACCCAGGTGTTTGCTCATTGTTCTCCTTCTCTTTGTTGGATGTGACTCATCCTCAGCAGGAGATGACACTCCCCAACAGTCATCCTCACGGATGTTTTTTAAGGAGTCCAGTGCTGCACTAACAACCTCAGAAGCACTGCACAGATCAACTGACTGAGACTGTAGAATAGCATTTGCTGGTTTCAAGACACCAAGCACCGGTACTGGGAACTTTCCAGTCTCAAAGAAGTGATGCCTCTTAATTTGGCATAGCAGGCCTGAAATCCTCGGTGCACAGGTCAACTGCAGCATCATCATCCTCTGTCATCTCAGATAGGATACTAAGGATTTGTTCTTGATTGTCCACAGTGCACCTTGTCACCTCACCTCATAGTGACTTGTCCATCTGATCTCAAGCAGCCTTTTTAGACAAGGTGCATCATGTTTATTGAGCACATAGTGGTGGTGAAAAAAGTTGTAGAGTGAACCACACGGCTCACTCTGCATGGCATGCAGAACCACTAAGTGCAGTTGGTGGTTGTAGCAGTGGATGTATGGGACATATCTGTCAAGCTTCTTTTGGAACAGATCTTGTACACCACCTCTAACCCAATCATAACACTGGTTAAGTATACTGTCAGCACTGTAGTCAGCATCACAAAGGTGTAACAGTATCTCAGAGGTGATGTACTCTGCATCAAGTTGTTGCAAGTCAAGCAACCCAATAAGATGCTCCTCTGGCATGGAATTTCTGACAAACCGTATTATCACAGACACATTTTCCACATTGCACCTATCCCTGGTCCCATCACTTTTGAGGCAAAACCCTGCAGAATCAGCACTTTCATATTTTTTCCTGACCTTTCCAAGCACCATGTCAGCCAGTGTTTGGATAATTTCATTTTGGATATCCTTATATGTGTATTTTGCATTTTTTTGGGACACCCTTAGCAATGCTTGCTAGCTTCTCATCCTTCTACAAGGTATATTCCATCAGTTTTAGAAAAATACCTGAAGCAATGTCATCATCATTACCCGCTGCATCATGTCTCAAGGTTTCTGCAGTCCCACGGAGCCCCAACTCATTTACACAGAGAAACCTTATAGCACTACCAATACTCTTGACATAGTAATGTTTTTTTCAAGTTGTGTTTTACCAACCAACATTGAATCCACAGTCCCCCTGTGGCCTCTCTGCTTTTATGCTCAGTCCAGATGGTTGAAGCATGCACATGGTTGTGGCTGGACACATGCCTCTGTAGCCCCTTGTCTCGATCAAGTGCTGCTTTCCAGTTGTTAAAACCAGTTAAGGTAAAAACTACATCCCTCTCATTAACAGTGCTGCCATATTTCGACAGGGAAACAGAAGCATGCGTCCCACACAACAGAGTACTCCAGCCATGGCTGTGTGCGGTACCAGGCAGGATTGAATGATCTTAATGTTGTACCACCAAATACACGTTTGGGGTAACTACCCAGTATTGGCTGGGATGGTGTATTACCATTTAACTCACTGGGTAGCTGAGCGGGTTGCTTTGGGGCAGCAATTGTTGGCAGAGGTACAGGAGAAGCAGTGCCTGTTGATGCCACAGGAGTAGACATGCTAGTTGCTGTCTCTGATCATTGCTACTGCTATTGGTACTACTGCTATTGGTACAGGCAGGGCAGCGTCACACTTTTTAAAAGCTTGGGAAAAATGATGCATCTCACAGCATTAACTTTCCCTTTGTGAACTGCTGGAAGCTGGGGAGGAAAGTGAATAAGCTTTACTAAAATCGCTGTGATTTCATCAGTATATGAAACGAGAAAACTGTTGAGTGCAGAGTTGAAAGCTGGGGTGGGGCTTTGTGTCGGGGTCTGACAGACAGACACGGGTCCTCTAGTCGGCTCTATGCAGCAGCAGTGGTGCTTGTGGGATCGAGAAAGAAACACTTCTCTACCAGACTGAAACTGTGAGAAGAACAATGGACTAGTCCCCCATTGACTGTACAAATATAGATGTATTTTTTAGTTGTTGTTAATTATCTCACGAGTCGCTATGATTTTGACGACAGAGATTTGCTGCTTCCTCAAAGCCTGCCGCTGTTGCGCAGCCCTGCCTACTGAGAAACCTGACACCGGGTCATTTGCATACTAACAGTGATTGGATGTTTCGCTAGGGGGAGGGTGAGTGGGGGATCTCTGCGGAGTGCTGTGTGAGCTGTGGACAAACAGTGCACGGAGGGAAAGATCGAACAAGAGGTGAAACCTATCATCTCATTTGTGCCTTTTCCAGTCGATTTTTCAGCTACTGTAGTAAATCTTGTCCATATTCAGTTTGTGGGTAATCTATTATGTTCTCTCTCAGCTTCTAAAAGTTTGATTTAAGGGGGCAGGATGTTTGTTTAAGGGGGCATTGCCCCCCCTTGCCCCAGCGTAGAGCCGGCCCCGGTGCTTCTACTCATGCAAGCAGGGCTATTTCTGAGTACAGGTGGTCTATGACTATGGCGCCTTCTAGTGCTCAGGGTGCATTTCTGCAGCCCCATGTAGAGATTCTAATCTTTATTTTGTTTGGAAAATTTTTTCCGGACTGGACTGAAACACAAAGAAATGTTTATGTTCTGCGTCTCAGAAACGCCTGCACTGTCTGCCTATTCACAGCACGATCTGTTGTCCAGAAATGGCCCTGGGTGATTCAGATTTTTTTTAAATGCAGACCTATGAGCACTCAGACTCAAAGCAAATGTCCAGCTATATTGTTATTTATTATTTTCACATACTAGCAATGTTCGGTCTTAGCATCTGATGACCTACACAGTCCAACAATAACACAAACAATAGCAATGATGATGACAACAATAATATTACTATAATATTCCTCAAACTGTACCATAGAAGAGACAAACATGGCAAAATAAAATGAAGTGATCAAAACTGCAACAAGACTGTAGCTCTTGAGTGAATTACTAAAAGCTGATTTAACCCAAACTATGATCATATCCCAAATGAATATACATTAAAACTTGTGTTAAAATGTAGCAAATATCATCCTCTATTGCTCACCACCATTTGTGAAATTTGGTCTGGGCATGTTAAAACCAGTTGTGCATTTTTTTGGATAGGTAGATTGCATTATTTGCACACATGAGCCTATGGTAAATAGGAATTGTGGGTAAAGATTCCTATTTAAAGATAATCATTATATTATCAATTTCATTGAATGTTGCCATTATGCTAAGCTTTCAATTTAATTATTAATTTAAAAGACATGTATATTTTATCGTAATGTCTTAATTGAAAAAAAATATATATATATGTCATTTTAGCAATAACTTAAATATTTTTTTCTTAATTTCCTTTAGAGAAACATTAAAAACAATAAATAAAGACTACTAATACAGCCTGATTCATACTTATTTTCTGAAATGGCACCCCTCAAGAGTGTATTTTTCTGAGACAGCCTTGTAAACTGACAAGTGCTGTAACTCAACATTTTCAAATTGTGAATTTGAGGTCCTAAACACTTTGCTGTTCCCAGTCCTGTCACCATGTCTCAATGTTTACAGGTCTGGCAGTGATGATGCCTATCAAAGCAAAGAGGGTGGCAGGGTGCCATTTACAACTTTGCCTAGGACAGCAAAAATCCTAGAACTGGCTCTGAATGCAATGACAACTTTTGTATGTTTCTTTTGTATTGCTCTTTGACTACCTGAAGATCAGGATGCTGTCAGCCTTCCCATCGGATCTTTTTTCCACAGCATTCTTCCTGATTTGGCTGTAGTAGTGTTTCAATTGGAGATGTAAATCAATCAGAGGAGCCTCTGGGCTCCATACATGAATGTCTCTTGTCAAAAAAAATCAGCACATTACTGGTCACATCAAGTTGATATCTAATTACAAAGTTTAAGTTTTGCTATTTGTCTTCTTTATTCTACAGCATTCCAGTTTGGCAAAGTTCATATGAACTAAAGGATTATTACAATATCTGACCAGATGCATACAAATATTCCATAAACATTGATGGCTTTATCTCAGCACCAACAGTTCTAATTTTTTTAAAACAGCCATAGCTCCCATCTTTCAGCATGACAATGGCTTTGGCTGCCATAAAAAATACCTGTTCTTTGTAGTCCATTCATGTATTTGAGTCATGACTACCTTCCATCTATTTTGACTGGCCTCAGTGTACGAAGGAAGCAACAATTCATCCATCCATCCATCCCGCTATATCCTAACTTCAGGGTCACGGGGGTCTGCTGGAGACAATCCCAGCCAATGCAGGGCACAAGGCAGGAAACAAGCCCCGGGCAGGGTGCCAGCCCACCGCAGGGCACACACACACAGCAATCACACATTAGGAACAATTTAGGATCGCCAATCCACTTATCCTGAATGTCTTTTGACTATGGGAGGAAACCAGAGCACCCGGAGAAAACCCATGCAGACACGGGAAGAACATGCAAACAGGGGAGACCCAGGAGGCGAACCCAGGTCTCCTAACTGCGAGGCAGCAGCGCTACCCGCTGCGCCACCATGCTGCCCCACAACAATTCATATTATGCAAATTGCAATAATGAAGAACAAGTCAAAGCAAGTTAACTGCTATGAATGCTTTTTTTTTTGACACAATTCAGTCCCTAATATACGTGCTGTTCTTATCCCCTTTGAGGTGTGTATTAATAAGGAATGCAGAAGAGTTGCCAGCTTTGAAAAGTTCACAATAAGCACCCTGTATTAACTTGGAAGTAGCAGAACAACTTCACATCACTTACTAATCTAGGAATGGACTAGTCTCTCATAGCACACATCTTTTCAGGATTCAGGGTTAGTCCATTTTTATCATTGTATGGCTCAGGTAATGGACCTCATGTTGGGACACAGGACACTACTTGGGCTGCTGATTTATACTGCTTAAGTGAATAAAATTTTAACAGATGCCAAACAAGAAGGAATAAATACAGTTAATATGTTGTCACATTAACCAAGTAGCTTAATAAGGATTGACACACTGATCACTCAAGAACCACTGCATCAGTCTTTGAAATGTGACAACAGTATTTAAAAAGCCCAAAAAGCATTCTGCTGAATTTAAGTATTCTAATTGGAGTTGTACAGGCAAGTTTCCTTTTTGTTTTCGAAGGTTAAACCACCTATCAATGGTTACTACAAAAGACAAGAGTAAAATACCAATGTGCTTTCTTGGGAGAAGTCATCCTAGGGAGATTATTAAGCATCTTTATGGGACCACAGTCTTAACTTGCAGTAAACTATGTAAAATCTCCAAAAGCCATCCCTTATCCTTACTAAAACCACTATGGGCATGACTATGCATTGAACTTGCAACTTAATATGAGGATTGGAGGAAATTGGCACAGCCAGCCCAAGGCATAAGAGAAGAGGCTACATAGGGCACTGTAGCCAACAGGCTCAGCCTGCTTTGGAATATGGGGAAGTGACAGCTGACAAATGATGACAAGGCCCCTGGAGTAGGTGAGCGTGACTGAAACCACCCAGGTCTTTTTGATCACATTGAACATTACAAAGAGGACCCCTTTGACTCCCCCACTCCTTGATTGTGCAGATTACTCCAAGGAGGACCTGTTTTTGCAAGTGCCTTTGTTAGACTTTTTAGCATACTTGTTAACAAGGGGCTTCCAACCTACAATTTACAACCAGCAATGGAAAAGGTGTACACCGGGGCTATCCATTTACAAATTCAGTTGGGACAGATTTTCATACCAAGAAATGTAGCTGGGCCAGACATTTTCAGCAGCCAGCAGCAGGTAATACATTTTAGACCAACGCAAACAAACAAGTAATGTTTATTCATTCTTTCCCTTTTAAATTTAGCCACATCTGACTCAGGCACATAAAACAAATAAATAAAGCAAAAGCTATAACTGAATAGAATCTGAGGTAGTAGCCATATTTTTTCCACTTTTGAAATAAAAAAAATAAACATTTCACTCACATCTGACTTACGCACATCTCAAAATGCATAAAAACAAATTAGTGCACAGTATTAACAATAACATTTGTTTCCCTTTTGAAATAAAATAAATATTTTGGTCATATATGACCCAGGCACATCACAAAGTGCAATTAACAGAATAAAAGATAACTATCAATACTATCAAAGCTACCAGTGCACAAACCCATAACAAGTACAGTAACTAACACACATGGATACAACATCTACAACAGGTGGCAGTATGCATACATTATGTTAGGATCAAGTTTGAGGTACTGTGAAGATATACAGAAACTGAGAGTCCTAGAGCTACATGTTTTGTTTATTTGTTGAAAAAGCATGATGTATAAAATTTGAAACTAAGAAATTATCAAGTACTAGCCAATCCACAGCGTACCATACGCTGCATAATCAGGCCGGTTTTTTAATGATTTTTAAGCACAGGGAGAAAATGAACATTTGAAAAATTGGTAATGTAATAAATCAGCAAGAAAAGCAACATTGTAAAAATGCACGGAACGAACCAACACACAATCGTCCGTGACTGAAAACTGGCGGACCGCAATCACGCCTTCTCTTGCCAGAAGGGGGAATGGGGTTGCATGGCGCGGAGTGTGGACCGGGAGGAGAGGAGAAGGATGTCCATTCAGCTCCCTCCGTCATGCTAGTCTGCTGAATTCTCATTCAGTATGTACTGCCCGCTCATGTGCCCACCTCCAACTCGTCACTTGAGTCGTTGGCTGCTTTTCTATATATAATCCACCAAGACACCCGACCACAGTAGTAGCGAGGTGGGAGGGGGGTGTGCACAAAGGGTAGGGACGCAACCAGTGGGAGCGTATGAGTCGCACTTAGTGGGAATTCCACGGTTTGCAGCCCGAATGGGGTTCAATGGCTTACCCACGCCTCTCTACGCCGGGTAGACACACGCTCAATCTCATGCATAATTATTTAGTGAATGCTAAACACTTCTGCAAAGACTCGGTTGTCTAAAACGGGCTGGTGTGAGAATACAACAGTAAGTGAATGAAAAGATGGAACTCTGGAGAGAGCAAAATACAACACAATAGTGAACCCGTGGCATAACAAACGCCGCATAATTATTTATTGATGGTTGAACACTTCTGGAAAGACACAGTTGTCTAAAAAGGGAGGGTTTGAGGATACAACAGAAAGTGAATGAAAAGATGGAACTCTGGAGAGAGCAACATATATTGCCCGTGAGTGAAGAAGACGCATGTTTGTCACGGATGCGAATTGCTGTATGTAGCGTGTAAAACAGTTGGCTATAGTGCACGCGGTCGTGCGTCGTATCCGACAACTCGGTTTTTAAAGACTGCTTACTTCATTGTGTTTTAACCTCAGTTGTAAAGGATTGTTTTAAGGATCCCATGGGATACCCCTCACAAACTGTTTTACACGCTGCATATGGCGACTCACCTCCGCAAGAAACATGCCTCTATGAACAGTCAAGGTGGCTCGGAGGAACATGAGGCCTCAACGACAGACGAATATAAATGACACCGTTCTTTCTGTGTCGTCGCGCCCGAGTTGGTGGGCGTGGCTCTGCGAGTTGTCTTCGTATCCAATGGTTTTGGAGTTGGTGAGCGTGGTTCCTCCCTGCGTGTGCCATAGGTATCTTACTTGTCGGCGGCTTAGTGAATCCACGCCCCTTCCGGCGTGCTTTCCGAGGGTGTCTTGCCTTTCCATGGGTGTCTTGCCTTTCCATGGGTGTCTTGCCTTAGTGAATTATATATATAGATAATAATAATTATTATTATTCTTTAATATTATATAACACTTTACTCATTACTAAAAGCTCTTTGCAAACACCATACAGGGAGGATCCAGGAGACAAACATATGATCTCCTGATAGCAGCGCTACTATCACACCACCTGCGCAGGTGTACTGTACTGCATAATATTGTGCTTGATAGTTTAAAATTACAAACACAGAATTTCCGAAATTGACAAGAAACCACAACATTAATAACAAGCTCTACATTCTACAAAGAAGTTATGTAGTTCTGCAAAGCAAGAACTAATTTGTTCTTTACTTAAGGGTCAATGGCTGATTGCCGTCCTCATAACAGCCATGAATTCATAGCAGGGGTCTCCAACTTTTTTCCCCTGAGAGCTACTTTTACAAAATAAAAATGGCCGAGAGCTACTCATGTTTTCTAACGTTTATTCTCATAGCTTATTTCAGCCCAAACAAACTGAATAAGCTTATTTTGCCTGAACATTTACAAAATGTTGGTGTCCACAACTCACATTTTCCATTAAAACATCCCAAAAAAATATTTAGTTCATCCTGCAAGTGCATTTTGTATGTCTGTATGCATTTTCTAGTGTATCTCATACTATTGAATTAAAACATGAATGCTGTCTAAACAAAACAATGTAATTACTAATACACAGATATTACTTATTCATTTGTCATTTTGTTACATGTCACTATTTCACTTCACATGTTCAGTTGCAAGTGTGATGTGTTTTTTAGTTAGTCAGATGACTGGCACTGCATGGAGTCAACAAAAGAGGTGTATGGTGGAGTGTAGCCACTTAGGTTCACTCTTATGGAGTCATTTAAATGTTGATCTGTTAGTCTTGCTCTGAACTTTGATTTCATTACATTCATGTCAGACTCACAGAGGTATGTAGACCCAAACAAAGCAGACATTTTCAGAGCTGCTTGGTGAAGATTCTTTTAGTTATCTGGCTCTACTAAGCTCCAGAAATGCTGAGAATGCTGTTGAGGCTTTAACTGCAAATTATTTTGAAGGTTTACTAATATATAATATATAATATCCAATGTCGATCTATCTGTATGTCTTTTCACGATAGAACTACTTCACGGATTTAGATCGGGTTTTTTTCTATAATCTACTTAAACATTCCGGTTGATGTTGCAACTTCTCTCATTTCGTTATGTATCATAGTTAGCTTGCGGTGCCAATTTATTTGCATGATTCTGAGAAAAAGACAGCGGGCCCTTGAGCTTTCCTCACTCACTCGCCAGCTTCGGGGCGTGTTCATTAACTCCACTTAGCTAGTGAATGAGAGAACAATTGAATTCAACTTTGTTTGATATTTAAAATAAAGTGTTACTTGGGTCTTGATGAGTTTGAGTCCTGATATTCTCTTAAGTGTATACCATATTGAAAAGATAGACTGCAATTCAGATTGTGGATCATGATTTTGTGTTAAAAGGATCGTGATATGATTTTTTTTTTTGAAAGATTGCCCACCCCTAAATTTGGCTAATCAAGTTTTCAAATTTATGTAGGATTCATTAACCCTTTGGTGAGCTACTTGGAAAAGGGGCGACGTGTTGGAGATCCCTGTTCCATAGGATAGAAGAGTGGAGGGTCAACCAATCATACAATACAATTAATTTATTTATAACCCAAAATCATACAAGAAGTGCAGCAATTGACTTTAACAGGCCCTGACTTTTGACAGCCCCCCAAGCCTTGAATCCTCTAAGAAGACAAGGAAAACTCCCAAAAAAAAAACCTTGTAGGGAAAAAATGGAAGAAACCTTGGGAAAGGCAGTTCAAAAAGAGATCCCTTTCCAGGTAGGTTGGGTATGCGTTGGGTGTCAAAAATGGGGGTAAATACAATACAATACAATCATATGAAGAGAAGTGCGGAGACAATGAAGTAACAATTACATTAATCTGCAAAAAAAACACGTTCATACTCACTTGAGGAAACTAGAATGCAACTAAGACTCAGCACACAATTGATCATAGAATCATTTAATATGTAGTCGAATCCATGACCAGTTGTAACGGACGAGCCGTTACGATGTACCAGTGTGCACTGTCACACAAAAAAAAAAAAAAATTGTGTCATAAAATATTACCACCAGTTCTAGACACACAACATGCTGCATTGTGGGTTGAATGTTACTGCGCTAGGCAGAGTGCTACATTCATGCCTGTATGAATTTACGTAGGAATTTCTGAATGCTTGCAAAATGTATTTTTCTTGTTTTTTCTCTGTGTTTCTGGCAAGACCACGGGCTGCACTAGTCTGAGGTTGCTTCTGGACTGCATGTTGCCTGCGGGCTGCCATTTTAATAGGCTGGGGCTATACCTTTCTCTAATGGGGAAATATTCTCATTAGAAATCTGATGTGGAACAGCAGGTATGGTATATGCTGAAAATCACCTTCGTGGGATAAAAATACTGATCTATAGTATACTAGAAATCACTTGTACAAATCCTACTAAACAATTGTAAAAATACGGCATGGTCAATGCTTTTAAACAGTGTCCTCAGCCAAACCTTGTAGCAAACTGCTTCAGCAGTAAGACCCACACCAATCCTTCAGCATTCTATTTAATTCACTGCAATGGGAATTTTCCACTTCCCAGTCAAACAGTAATAGCACTAATATATGAAATGTAGTAATCTGCTTTATTTAGACAGCATAAAAAAATCATAATAAAATCATAAAGAGTGTCTGTGAGCCTCTGTCAATTAGCAATTCCTGCCGCCACCAAATCACTTTAAAGATCTTCAGCCTATTCAGTAGGTAATGAAAAGAAAAGGAGCTTCATCACAAGTCTGTCACCACCAGTAAATTGTCAACCATAATAAGAATGAGCATTGCTCACTCTTGAACTAATCCTACTCAGTAATAGCAAAACTCACTACTGGTTTTCAGTGCTTTTTGTTCTACTCTCACAGGTCCCTGTCAGTGGTGTTGGCTCCTTGACTTGGACTTGGATGGCGGCCACCACGTGATCCAGGGTGCACGTAGACCCTCCTCCGGTCCCTCAAGGTGTCCCGGCCAGGTCATTGCCCCTGGCATCCCTGACAGTATATATATATATATATATATATATATATATATATATATATATATATATATATATATATATATATATATATATATATATATATATATAAATAAACTTATAAAAGGCTGTCACAAACTCTTCTCATAAAAAAGGCAAAGGCACCAATATTGTCAACCACATACTGTAATGACCAGCTACAAATATCTGTACTCATCCACTTAAAAAATAAATACATTTTCCTGACCTAAGCTGAAACTGACAAAAGTATTCAGTATCTACTGTTCTTTGTTTTACATTTAACAGTACAGCAACTTTGCTTTTGATTTAACATCTACCATACTATGGTACATAATAAAACAAATGGACAAAAATCTTGGTACCCTTGTTTCACAGCACAGCCCTGGAGACAATAACTGCAATCAAGTGCTTTCTGAAGCTCTAAACAAGATTTCTACACTTCTTGACTGGAAGTGTGACTGATACTTCTGGAGTTAGATGCTGTAGTTCTCTTAGGTTTGATGGGTGCCTTCTTACAATTTAGAGTTTCCAAAGATTTTCAATACGATTCAGACCATAACTAATAATAATCCTTTTCAGAACAGTGAAAAGTTTTCTTCTCAACCATTCTTGAGGGCTTTTTTGTGGTTAGTTTTGGGTGCTGCCTATGACCTATAATTCTGATTCACTCAGAAATGGACTGAAAGTCTTCTGATTTCATACCCAAAAGAGACAGAAGAGCAACCACCCAAATATAACTGAGCCTCCTCAGTGTTTCACAGTAGGGATGGTGTTCTTTCCTTTGAAAGCTTTGTTCTGTCTTTTGTAAATACTAATTTTGTACACAAAGCTCTAATTTTGTTTCATCTGTCCAAAGGACATTCCCCCAAGACATCTGTGGCTTGTCAACATGCACTTTGGCAAAATCTAGTCAAGATTTTGTGTGTCCCTCTTACAAGTATATTTTGTGTGTTGTACCACG
Source organism: Polypterus senegalus (assembly GCF_016835505.1). Lineage (NCBI taxonomy): Eukaryota > Metazoa > Chordata > Cladistia > Polypteriformes > Polypteridae > Polypterus > Polypterus senegalus. Next base: position 104,080,237 of record NC_053162.1, on the reverse strand, counting down.
GAACCAATTTTCATTCAAACAGAAATGGATAATGTGATTTGAAACTGTTGCACCCTGAACCTGAAGGGGAAATTTGATCCATTTTGAAGTTTTGCTGCACCATTCAAGCAATTGTCCCCTAAGGCCATGTTCAGGGATGTTATCTACAGTTTCATGGCCCTAAACTGGTTGTTAAAGCTGGCAACAGTGGTCACAGGAACATCAAGGTCTTTGAACATGGTCTTGTGGCCTCTATATTGGCTTTGCTTGGTTATTACCTTCTTCTTTTTACCACCTCAGACAATGGTCTGCCTTTCCTTCCATTTTCCATGTTTAGTGTGACATAAAACAGTCTAGTGAGTATTTTTCTTCATTTAAACTGGGTGAATGAGTGATTTTCAGATTGAAAATGCCTTTGATGCTAAGTACAAGTAATACAATTATTTCTTTTAACTTCTAAAGAGTTCCAGTAATTTTGCTAAGGAAATTTTGGAATGTTTTTGTAGAATAAGCAAAAATTCAGTTCTTTACACAAACCAAAGAAATGCATATACAGAAGACAAAAGTACTATTTATTTGTTCAGGAAAAACAGTACACTAACCAACTAAACTGGGCTCCTCTCCTTAGCAATATCCACCTCTAACTCCATTGTTTTTTTTTTCCCTTGGCTCCTCACAGGGAACTCAGTTGACAGTACATATTCATTAAGGACACTGGCAACTTGCCCCTGCAGTTGATAAGTCTGAGCATCATTTGTTCTCCTGCAGTCTTTTCCACCGAATGTCTAATATTCAATGCGATAATAAGGTTTTAAAAGCAGACATGAGTTGTACCCAATCCTAATTAGTTTTAAGTGATAAAACAAAAACCAATCAATACAACAAACTGATACATCACTCAACTCAATAAGCAAAAGAAAATAAAGCACACCTAAACTATGTATGGTCTTGACATTTTTTGAGTATCGTACTATAAATATATACAGTATATATATTAATATTACACTTTGTATTCAGTTCCTTTGTATCCCCTAAACCCCTTCTCTTAACCTTAATGTAACCTATTTGCACCCTGTTTGCAATTGCCTGCACTCACATTCATTTTTGCTTTTTTTAAATTCCTTGGAGATTTTTTGTTTTATTTTCAACCATCTATGCTATTGTAATTTTGAAAAAAAAAAGAATAAATAATTAAAATAATTTGATACCCTGAAGAGACATACTGCATAATTGTAAACATTTTTTCTAAAATTTTCCCAATTCATTATTTCCTAGGCATTTCTCTATTCATCAAGACTGACTTTTGCAAATCACATGTTTCTTTTGAAATTAACACAAAATTAGTGATATACTTTAGTTCACAGTTTCTCTTCCTTTACTTTTAGTAGGTAGAAAAGACAAGACTATAAGACCCAGCAATGAAGTAGGCATTTCCTTTGCACCTAATGCTGATTCTTCTGGATTTACATTTCATGCTAATGTGACCTACAGACAATGAGGGCTGGAACAGAAAGAAAAAGAGCAACTCTGCTGTATGCATGTAACACTACAGCTAAATGTTGCAATTAATTCTACCGGGGGTTTACACACAAATAAATGGCTTATTGCTTTAACACTATCAGCTGGTTTTAGTTTTGTTTGGGCAATGTTCATACAAATTAAACATTGACCTTAATTCATACAACCCTGAAACAACCATTTTAACAAAATGCACTTAGAAATCATTATTGAATTATTACAGAACTTTGGTGGCCTTGGTAATTTAAGTTGTTTACCAGATGAAAAGAAGAAAGAAGACAGTGAAGAGTGTGAGCATGGAGTGTGACAGCTTCAGAGGGTCTTGATGGCTTTTTAGTTTCAGCCCGCAGAAGGACAGTGAATCCATACTGGAGTCGTGGCAAGCAATACTGTTAGCAGTGGCACATGCCACTCTGTTTCCTTCGACTCTCCAACAGGAAAACTGACATACCAAATTGTGAAGGCAAACGTTAAAATACTTTCAGTAACTGACCTGTAGAAAATGGTTACTACTTCATTTCTGCACACAGAGAAATCAGGATATATCTTTAAGTTAAAGTGTACAGTAAATCATACAAGACAGTCACATGAAGGAAAACCGAGAAATTTAAAAGACAGAGCAAAGCTGTAATGAACCCACCCACAACTTAAAAAGGCCCCCAAGAGAAGGCTGGTTGGAGAGATGAAAAAGGTAGTCCTTCATTGAGACCTGTAGAAATATTTGATCCAATGCTGAGAAAGTGATTTTTAAAGCCCAGTGAAATAACACAGAGAAAGAGATCAGTGTGGCTACGATCTAGAGATGTGAAGTGTTCAGCCGTTGGCTTTGGAAGGTCTTTGGTCTTGACAGCTCAAACATGCTTTCTAAAGTAGTCTGCTAGCCATCTCCCTATTTCATCAGCATACTGTAGATGGCTGGACAATTCCTACAAGATATGCAGTAAGTAAGATTTTTAGACTGGCAAGAGAGGCCCATTAATATTGAATTTATCAGAGTGACATACTGTACTTGCAAGCGACACAGTGGCTCCTGTTACAGCTCAAAGTGCCTGGTAAGGAAAATGGCTCTCCTGTGTGAAGTGAGCTGTGGGTGTTTGCCTTGGCTAGTTGGCCAACGGAAGGAGATCGTGGTAGGGTTAGTAAAAAAGGCTCTTGTGGAAGGATCTGTGAAACTTGGATATTCTATTTGATTACCTGTGCAAGGGATTGCGTTTGGTTGAAATGAGAGGATGTGGATTTCATAGCTAGGATTCCCCATAGAATGGATGTTATGAGCAGGGCTGTGTGGTTTTCGGTACTTCTGACTGACTCCCCAACTCCGACTCCTCTGTATTTAATATGCTAATGTATTTTCCATGTTGATTGAAGGAAGACAACATACACGTCACTTAACCAAAGAACTACTGGCTAGGAAGTTGACTCTCTACCATATTGGCCAGTTTAATCAAAAGTCAAGAACCCCTGAACACACATCAGGCCATAGCACACAACTTCACCTACATCATTACACTTGTTTACACTCATATTAACTTGTTAAACACATTATATCTGAAATAAAATGAAACACTTTTTGTAATGTACCATAATCCAGATTACAATATGTGAATGTCAGGTTGTATAATAGCTCAGCTGAACTTCACACTAGTAGTAACACAACTATGCACTGGGCTTTATTCTTACATCGAGAAGTACTTAATTATGAATTATGAAATGGAACAATTGAACTTGCTGTATTTTTTTTATTACAATTTAAATTTATTAGGAGTCTGTACATTTTTGCCGACTCCAGACCCCGACTCAAGGTACCCAAAATTGTCTCTGACTCCGACTTCTCGACTCCGACTCCACAGCCCTGGTTATGAGGTCTACTCCTGGTAATAAAGAAAGAAACTCATTCCATGTGCTTCATTACAGAAGTAAACCTCATCACTACAGAGGTGGCAGAGTCGAAGGAACTGTGAAGGCAAAGGATTTTTTGGTATGCCAGGGATGGAAGGAGCTCTAGAGAAGGTAACAGTGTTAGTCAGCTGGCTTGTAATAGAGGTTTTAAATCCTAGAAAGTTGACAGAGTTGTGGTGGAAAAGTTATCTCTAAATTTGAGAGATACAATGAAAACTAGGAAAATCACTAATGAATTCTTGTAGCTCAATTCTGGAGCAAGACACGTCACTGACACAATCATCAAATTATCTTTTGTACAGCTCAGGTACAAAGCCTAGGTAGGAACACAAGAAAAGGTCTTCCACACAGCTGATGAAGATGTTTGCATAGCTAGGTCACAACCCATTGATTCCTAAAGGATAATTCTTGTTAACTGAATTTTTATATCTGAAGCTTTCTTGCCTTTTAACATTGTGAATAAAATCTAATTAAACATTAACTTTTAATAGGTTTTGTAAATCTAGGCAATCATGTTAATGCTGGCAGTCACAAATGATACTCTTAACCTCTTTTGTGCTGTTTACCCTGGAGAAAATGTGCCAAAAACATTGAATTTTTTTGGCAACAAGAAAAACATCACAATAAATACAGCAGGAAAGATATGTCTAGTGTCCAGTGCTGTACTAATGCAAATATAGTGCAAGTCCTTCATGCGATATGTTTTGTAATGGCCATCAACGGACAGTCCAAAGTCACAATAGGGTCATTAGAAGTATGTTTCTTTGTACACTTATTTTTTTTCCTTTCAATTGTGCTTGAGAGAAAAGAATGTCATTGCCTGCTGTTCAAGATGGATATGGCCCTTAGGTTATTGCAGGCCACCACAATGCAAGACTTAGTAAATTTCACATTTCCCCTGACACAAACACTGACAGTTGCTGCACTGTGTAAAGTGCTTAGGAGGTTAGCGTCTTTTTTGTCCTTCCACTTGATTGCAGTCATTTTACCTTTATGCCATGCTGGCGCATTAGTTTTACTATCCGCTTAAATGTCTAATGACCAATTCATACTGTCATCGCTATCACTTGACTCGACTAATGTTTCAGTTTGTTCTAAAATTGGCTGAATTATTTTTCATTTACACACCATTGTGCACTTTTGCATGAAGGCTCACTCCTGATGAGTTACCATAGAAAGGTAAAATGCATTTAAAAAAATAAAAAATATATATTTTTGCAGCAAGATGTTATTTTATCCACAAGATGGCAGCATAATACTCTCTCGAATGTTGTTCAGGCTTAACACTGTACACGTGAGCAATAAAGCTACCCTTAGGAGACAGTCAGGCTTAATTATATTTTCATGGAATTCCAAGTCCAAGAGGCGCTCTGGGTTAATACCAAGGAAACTGAATGATAAAAATTATTCAAAAGTTATTTCTTTTCTCAAAAAGCACGACAAAGATTTATGGGATTATAGCAACAATTGAAGAAATGAACAGTCTTAAAACAAAAAAAAAAATTTTAAAATCCTAATACTTAACCCTTAAAGACTCGCACAATTTCTCATCAGTACTCACACAGTGTACTTTATGCACCAGTGTTGAAATGGCTATTTATATGCATGCTATGAGACTGTAATATAAAATATTGCAATAATTGCAAATTGTACATGTTTTTAATGTAATTTAATACCATATTACTGAATAGTATGATACAATCCAGGACTATCTGAAAATAACCCTGATCCACTTCTCCAGTGCTCATTCATCACCACTCACACTCTCATCCACTGCAGGATTTGCACATGTATCACATTTCACTTCACTTGTTGAATGCCCTTTGCAGACAAAGTCATTGCATGAAGAATATCTCATCGTTTTCAAATAAACGTTAAGTACCAGTGCGGTGTACCAAATGCACCATATGGAATTTGCGACTGTGCATTCACTGTGCGACACTGTACTTATAGTGAATCAAGCTGAGGATAGATGGCGGATGCTGCCTGTGGGTTCAAGTAAAAGGATGTTGGACAAAAATAACTGAGATTGGTGTACAAAATACACCAGTGCAAGTAGATAAGGGTTCATAAAATACAGCAATACTACAGGGTTCTCATTTTCTCTATACCTGTAAGGTTCAAGGTTAAGTTGTATTGTGAAACAATTAAGACCTAATGTCTAAAGCAAAATTGCTTTTCAAATTATTAACTATAAATGTTATACCAGCTAAGATCATAATTGTTAGCCCCCTATGAGAAATTGGACATTTTCCTACATGTATGTCCAATTTTTAACATCACTTTTCAAATTTTACTAAGTGGTACTTTTGTACTAAATGGATCAAATCTCCCCCACGGAGCCCAACACTACAATGGGTAGGGGGAAACCTATTTTTTTATACCAATAAATATGTTATGAATTTGTCAAAACAATTGTACGTATGTATTTCTATAATATTCCAATTTCTCTCTATATTTTTTTATCCCAATAAATCAAAACACTTTTGTTTTCCTTTACCATGCTGGATGTCCATTTAGTACACAAGTACCTACAAAGTAAAACATTCATCAATGTAAAAATGTCCAACTGGTACATTTTTTATTTAAAGAACAGCTTCTATATTACTGTATAACAACTTTATTGAAAGTTGGGGTGGTCAAACTGATTAGCCCCATGTGAATTTGTCAGGAAGCATTGTAGTAAAGTTAAATGTTCTGGTGTCAAACCACACCTAAACCCCATATGACTTGACTGAGCCAATCAATTAGCACCACACTCTAATAAAAGGACAGAAATGCACAGGGTTAGTGGTACTTAAACACAAGGTTGAGAGGCATCATGCTTACATTTTTTGTGAAAAGTAATTTCATCATGCCAAAATCCAAAGTATGGACCTCAGAGAAAAGATATTGGATGCTCATCTTAGGCTATACAGCCACTTCCAAGTGTTTTACTGTGTTCAAAACAATTGTAAGTAGCATCATTGCAAAATACAAAGTGATTAGTGATTGTCCTTGTTTCTGTCAGAAACAAACCTGGATTTGGTCACAGGAACAAGATTTCAAAGACTTTGGAGAAGAAAATAATCAGAGATGCCAACAAGAACCCTTGGATTACTGCTAAGGCCATTGTCACTCAACTAACCTCACCTGGACTTGAAGTCCATCCATCCATCCATTTTCCAACCCACTGAATCCTTGAAGTCACCAAAAAAAAAAAAAAAATTTGATGGCTCTTCATCATGGGAGGCTTTGAGGTCATCGGTCAAGGAAAAATCCATTGCTCATACAGCAGCAAATCAAAGCTAGACTGAAGTTTGCCCAGCTCCATTTAAAACATGGGGATTAATTTTGTAAGTCTGTCCTTTGGTTTGATGAAACAAAACTGGACCTGTTTGGATAAAGCATTTGTTTGACGAAGGAAGGGCCTTCAACCCTGAAAACAGTTTGGGAGCATAATGCTGTTGGGCTGTTTTGCTGCTTCAGGCACAGGAAACCTTACGCAGATACAAGACATTGTGGCAATGTGCCTCACTGGCATTACCAACCATTAAATAAATTTACAACAACAACAACAACAACAACATTTATTTATATAGCACATTTTCATACAAACAGTAGCTCAAAGTGCTTTACATATTAAAGAATAGAGAACTGAAAGACACAATTATAAAACAAAATAAATCAACATTAATTAACATCGAATAATAGTAAGGTTCAATGGCCAGGGGGGACAGAAAAAACAAAAAAAACTCCAGACGGCTGGAGAAAAAATAAAATCTGTAGGGATTCCAGACCATGAGACCGTCCAGTCCCCTCTGGGCATTCTACCTAACATAAATGAAACAGTCCTCTTTGGATTTAGGATTCTCACAGAAGGGCTTGATGTTGATGATGGTCACGTAGACTTCTGCCTTTTAATCCGTCCATCATTGTTGGAGCATCATGAAGCTTTGAAACAAAGAAACCGGAAAAAGAAACAGAAAAGAGAGTAGGGGTCAGTACCGAGAAATTTAGTTTAGTGTCCACTGCTGTGTTAAGAGAAAGGCATTTGTTGGGAAAAAAAGACAAATAGATATAAAGAAATAAAGCTTTTTTCCATTTAGAAAGTGTAGAGGGACGACTTTACTGACGATATGAGAACCGTCTGAGGAGAGTCGCGGCGGGGTTTGTGTGCGCATGGGAATACTAGGAGAGAAGCGCAGTTGGCGTCTCAAAGGTTGACACAGCTACACGCGCGCCGTCTTCTCGCATTTTTATAATAAATTGTGCCCGTGGAAGGATGACGTTCATCAGCTTAATTGGTTGCGCAAAATACAAAAGGGAATTTCCGGCCTCTAGAGGGGTATGGTTAGATCTTGCTGAGAGAGAGAGAGAGATAGGCAGTGGGTGACCAGACGTCCTCCAAAAGGAAGACATGTCCTCTTTTTTAACATGGTTTCCTCCGTCCTCCAGGCATTCCAAAAATTCGTCAAAATGTCCTCCTTTCACAAAATCACGAACAGAGTTGACCGTTTTTGACTAATTACATATGATGTATACCGAGAATAAGCAGCCTTCGGCCATTCTCCATTCATCCGCGTCACCGTGTGACATTACGTTACGTTACGACGTTATCAATACTGTAATTGTAACATCAAGTAGCGACAACACTGTTATATATTCTATTTCCGCCCGACGGCGCAACGGACAGCGGTTAGCAGTTGATTGTCTAAAAAAGTAATAACTAAGAAGTTTGTGTAAAATGTCAACAGAAACAGAAAAGTCTAAAACCGAAAAGAGAAAATGCAAGTGTTCTGATTGTCACAAGACGAAATATCCGAGTTTTGAGGCAGGATGAAATGAAACCGAAGCGAAATGCGTGGTGTGTGATTCCTACGTGTCGTTGCTAATAGAGCAACACTCGCTTTACCACGATATATTGAAAGCGAGAGACACCGAAAGACGGTACGAACGTACGATTCAAATGCCAAGATGACATTTTTTGAGCGGTAGCATTCAACTGCTGACAAAAAGGCGCATGCAGCTGTAGCTACATTAGCGCTTCATATTGTTGCTCATAATCAGTCTTATAGGTCGATGGACTGTACTGCTGGTTTAATGCACAAATTGTTTGCGGACTCTAACAACTGCAAAAAATATTTCGTATGATAGGACGAAATCAGAAGCCATTATCAACTGCGTCATTGGCCCTCACAGTGTTACCAAACTAGTTAAGATACTGAATGACTTTAGCTATTTTGGAGTGGCAACCGGCGCAAGCAATCACGGAGCAGAGAAGTTGTTCCCAGTTATTGTGCAGTATTTTGACTGGAAACCTGGTGGAACTAAAACAGGATTACTTGAGCTGGACAGCATACCAAACAAAACGTCAGAAACTATTCCCAAGAATCTTGTAGATATTCTTAAGAAGTACCATCTGTCTTCAAAATGTATTGCATTTTCCGGGGACAATGCTAATGTGAACTTTGGAGGTATCAGTCGGAGGGATGAGAATAATGTGTTTTCGCAGCTGAAAAAAGCCCTGCAGTGCCCACTTGTTGGACTAGGATGTCCAGCCCATGTACTGCACAATTGCATTCAGCATGGGGCAGATCTGCTGCCAGTTGAAGTTGAGACAATTGTACTGAAAGTGTTCAATTATTTTTCCATTTACATCGTTCGCATGCAGGCTTTGAAAGATTTCTGGGATTTCGTCGAAGTTACATACCAGCAGCTGTTGTACCACATCAAGACCAGGGGCCTCATGTATAAACGGTGCTTACGCACAGAAATGTTGCGTAAGAACTTTTCCACGTTCAAATCACGATGTATAAAGCCTACACTTGGCATAAAGCCACGCACTTTTCCACGGTACCTCATACCTTGGCGTACGCAAGTTCTCCGCTCGGTTTTGCAGACTGGCGGCACCCAGCGTCAAAGCAGTGCTACTGTTCCTGTGTGGTTACACCTTATTTTCCTGATGCGGCTTTATAAATACACTGAAACTAACCGCATATTGTTTATTAGTGTAACGCATCTGATTGTAATTAACTTGTAACAATATAATGGTCCAGGGAACAGCCATAGTATTCCAAATACCATAACTGCTTTAGCGTTGTTACTCTAACTGCACCTTCTTCTTTCAGCTCCTCCCGTTAGAAGTTGCCACAGCGGATCATCTTTTTCCATATTACTCTCACTGCACGACTCGGAGTATTTATATCACTGTATCTGAGTGTGAATCACAGCAGCAGCTGATCGGAAAGAGAATTATCGGTATACAACTTCAAGTACACGCTGTCTCAGCCACGGCAAAACGTTTCAAAGCCTTTCTTGTACGGACCTCGCGGTTCAGAAACAGTTACATCCCAAGAACTATAAACGCACTCAATCAAGTGCTCCTTGTAGAACTGTTTGTACTTATAAGTACAATCACCCCACTGTAAACTTGTACTACAGTTATAATATCGCACAACCTGAGCCACTTTATAAAGCGCGTATTTACATATGATGACAATATCATTTTAAGTGAAATGCAGCAAAATATGTTTATTATATTATACAGATAAAACTTTAACTTCATTTAAATAATCTATATTCTTCACTGGGTGTGTCGTGAAGGAAAGAATAATTAAACATGTACTACGAAGATATTTCAATGTTCCTTAAACGTTTTGAAGAATCGGCGCTCCAAGCTTACAGATGGCTTAACGTCTATTACAGAGCTGATTGTGTGGTAATTGGGTATTTGGGGAAAGAAAAGCAAGGACTGCAGTGGCGGCTACGCCAATATATATTGAATATAAAACAGAAGGAGAAAATAACAACACAGCTAAAAACGCAGTGACAAATTTTGGCAAAAGTTAAATGCTTGTGTCATGAGCACGAGCCGGCTATGCAGTGTCTGCAACGGACGTGGCCATCCACCGTGCATAAGCTACCTTACTGACATTGGTGGGTAAAGGAGCCACCGATTCTTCCTCTGCCCAGTGCCACCACAAGCCTAGAGCCGCCCCTGAGTACTGCTGCAATAAATTATTTAATCGAAGTGAAACACGTTTAATAACGTGCTTTAACTCCTATCATCATGAAAATGATATCACGTATACATCTCAGTATTTTAGTTACTCAGAGAGCTGTAATATCACAAATGTAATGGATTCTGTGTCCAGTTATAGGAAGAGAGCCGGTTTAAGAAGCAAGTAGTGATTCACACACATAGAGCACATAGAAAATCAAATACAAAACAAAGCATTTAACGTGCTACTTTAATTACGATATGATTTGAGAAACTGGTTAATTAAACGATTTTAAGATGAAGTTTATGATGTTCTACTTTAATGACAAAATAAACTACGTGATTAAAGTGGAAATGTCGAGATTGAAGTTGACATTTCGTGCTTTTTCAACACTGTGTGCCTTTTTTTCTCTCTACCCTAATAAGCTTTCATATGACACTCAGACGGTGGGCTACAACTCACCTTTTAACGGCAACTTTGATATGTGACTTCTTTTTTATTTCTGGCACTGTGCGATTTTGTGAACGTGAGCTTTCAAGTTTCTCCAACACGCTATGTCACTCGATCAACTTCCTTTTGTTGATTATACCACGGTTTATTTGAACAAATAGTATGTTTTTCCTTTGCCTCCACTTGGTATTAGCTGAAATTCTTATATTTTCCCCCGTGCTTTTCCCATTAGGCTGAGCTTAAGGGCGATATACAGTATATTCATTTTCATATTGAAAGGGGCGTAATTCTGGGAGGAGTTGGGGCGTTACATCTATGTTAATTAATGTTGACTTATTTTTATTTTTTATTGTGTCTTCTATTTTTCTATTCTTCATTTTGTAAAGCACTTTGAGCTACATTTTTTCTTGTATGAAAATGTGCTATATAAATAAATGTTGTTGTTACATAAAGCGCATGCACGAGCGTTACTTTTCATGCTGATCGGGATTTATGTAGCGGAAGAACGTGGAAGTTGGAGTATGCACAGATTCCTGCATCTGGATTTTTCTGTGCGTAAGCACATTTCAGCTTTTGTGCTTACGCCATGTTATAGTGCGAGTTCTATGCACAGCGTTATACATGAGGCCCCAGGGATATACCGTGGTACAATAAACAAAAGGAAGTTGATCGAGTGACATAGCGTGTTGGAGAAACTTGAAAGTTTATGTTCACAAAATCGCACAGTGCCGGAAATAAAAAAGAAGTTGTCAGATATCAAAGTCACCGTGAAAAGGCGAGTTGTAGCCCACTATCTGAGTGTCATATGAAAGCTTATTAGGGTAGAGAGAAAAAAAGGCACACAGTGTTGAAAAAGCACGAAATGTCAACTTCAATCTCGACATTTCTAATTTAATCATGTAGTTTATTTTGTCATTAAAGTAGAACATCATAAACTTCATCTTAAAATCGTTTAATTAACCAGTTTCTCAAATCACATCATAATTAAAGTAGCACGTTAAATGTTTTGCTTTGTATGTGATCTTCTATATGCTCTATGAGTGTGAATCACTACGTGCTTCTTAAACCGGCTCTCTTCCTCTAACAGAAAAGAGAATCCATTACATTCATATTACAGCTCTCTGAATAACTAAAATACTGAGATGTGTACGTGATATCATTTTCATGATGATAGTTAAAGCACGTTATTAAACATGGGTTTCACGGTGCAGTGATTGTGTGCGACCTTCGATGAAATTATTTATTGCAGCAGTATTCAGGGGCAGCTCTATGTCCAGTAGAGAAAGTCCAACGTCAATATGTTATCTTATGCACGGTGGATCGCCACACAATCAGCTCTGTAATAAACGTTAAGCCATCTGTAAGCTTAGAGCGCCGATTCTTAAAAACGTTTCAGGAACATTGAAATATCTTCGTAGTACATGTTTAATTATTCTATCCTTCACGCCAGTCCCAGTGAACAATATAGATTATTTAAATGAAGTTAAAGTTTTATCTGTATAATATAATAAACATATTTTGCTGCATTTCATCTTAAAAATGATATCGTCATCATATGTAAATACGCACTTTATAAAGTGGCGCAGGTTGTGTAATATTATAACTGTAGTGCAAGTTTACAGTGAGGTAATTGTATTTATAAGTACAAACAGTTCTACAAGGAGCACTTGATTGAGTGCGTTTAAAGTTCTTGGGATAAAACTGTTTCTGAACCGCGAGGTCCGTACAGGAAAGGCTTTGAACCGTTTTGCCAAGGCTGAGACAGCGTGTTCTTGAAGCTGTATACCGATAATTCTCTTTCAGATCAGCTGCTGCTGTGATTCACACTCAGATACAGTGATATAAATACTCCGAGTGGTGCAGTGAGAGTAATATGGAAAAAGATGATCCACTGTGGCAACTCCTCACGGGAGCAGCTGAAAGAAGAAGAAGGTGCAGTTAGAGTAACAACGCTAAAGCAGTTATGGTATTTGGAATACTATGGCTATTCCCTGGACATTTATATTGTTACAAGTTAATTACGATCAGATGCATTACACTAATCAATACTAATAAAAGGCAAAGCCCTCACTGACTCACTCACTCACTCATCACTAATTCTCAAACTTCCCGTGTGGGTGGAAGGCTGAAATTTGGCAGGCTCATTCCTTACAGCTTAATTACAAAAGTTGGGCAGGTTTTATTTCGAAATTCTACATGTAATGGTCATAACCGGAACCTATTTTTCTCCATATAATGTAATGGAGTTGAGCTCGATGGCCATGGGGGGTGGAGTTTCGTTTGACATCATCACACCTCCCACGTAATCACGTGAACTGACTGTCAACGCAATACGTAGAAAACAAGGAAGAGCTCCAAAAAGCACTAAAGAAAACATGCATTATACAATTGAGAATGCAGCGAAACAATAAGAAGCGACCAAGTCACACACACAACCATATTCATGAGTATAGCTACTTTGGAAACAAAGCACGGTGTAAACCTAAAGTTTAAATTAAGTTCATAGACAGGCTGCCACTGGCGTTTGTCATGCCCATGGCTAATGCGGGATACAAGTTTAATGAGAGGATGCAGGATATAAACGAGAGTTTTGATCACTTTGTAATTAAGTTAAAATTACTGGTGAAGGGCTGTGCTTATGCAAATACCGTGAGACTGTCTTTGTGGGGGAATTGACAGTTAAGGCGGGTGGGGGAGTCACGTCATCATCTCCCCTCCCATTCACCTCATTTCACTGTGAGCTGAGCTCCGCAGTTAACGCAGTCTTCAGGAACCAACTTTGTGACGCTGCCACCAAATACTCAAAGAAAAATCCACGTTAATTCACACGCTGTCTCTACAGTTTCTCCACACTCTGAATCCTCCAGACACTACTTACAAAAGGTTACATTGACAATCGTGTTACGTTATTTTTAAAATGTTTACTTTTCTTAGCACAAGCACAGCTGAGAAGCTTCGATGCATGTGCTCCATAACGCGTTAAAAAATAACGCATTTAATCACACTTTGCATTCCAAGCAAAGGGGAACTTCTGTCAATGCATGATTTCGTGGTATACCGATTACATTGATGTACACATCAGAGCTACAAAAATGAAACAGTTGGAAGAAAGCGCGTTACTACGACTGATTGGAGAAAAATTTCATTTCAAAAGACTACCCGACGGAAGCTTTGATAAAAGCGTGTTTTTTTGCACATATATATATGTATATATATGTGGATGTATATGTATATATACTGTATATATGTGTGTATATGTCAATCATGTTATGTTATCATTAAAATGTTTCCTTTTCTTTTTCATTACTTCTTTAACACACTACTTCTCCGCTTTGAAGCGCAGGTATTTTGCTATATATATATATATATATGAATGACCTCCAATGAGTGCTGAGACTTTTGATCACGTGAACGTGCCTGCAAAAAGTGGGGTCTCCTGCCCTACAAAACTCGAGCAGCCGGCTCGCGCGCATTCTGCGCTTCTGCCTTAAGTCAAAGTGAGCACTTTTAATTTTTTTCATCCTCCCCCTGAGCTATAGCCCAGACAAGTGCAAACACGGGATCCCTTTTCTACACCGCGGCAAACTAATATTAAGGCGCTTCGCACTTTCTTTTGCACATATATGATTGTGATGATGGTCGTCAACTCGGATTATGAAGACACGCACAGGAGTGGAGGACCGACAGTGCCATCACAGCTGATTAATGGCTGGGACGTCTCACCAGTCTACACAAGACCCACTGCGACTGTCCCCAAAAGGTGCTCATATCATTAGCAAAGACATCTCTCTACACTATATAAAAGAAAAAGGCAACTTTCTTTTCTTTACACCTTTTTTCCTTTTATCCCAAACCAAAGCCTTTCTCTCTTAACACTGCAGAGGACACAAAACTAATTTTCTTTAATTGCTGGTAATGCCGGTAAGGCACATTACCAGAGGCAGAAATTTGAATATTCACATAGAAAATGTAATTTCTATACCACAGCCGTCGTGAAACGCCTTTCAAAAGGGATCTACTACCGAGAGATGATCCATATACATTTTAGCAGCTGTTAGTACTACTTACCTGTTGCGTTACACTGTCTTTAAAATGTAATTTACCCAAAACCACTCCAGTAGTGCTCAATGTAGCTTTACTTCTTAAAACGGTAATGTTTTACTGTTTAATAACTTATAGACTACATTTTATTATTTTTCCCTTGCACAAACATACATATATATACACATATATATACCTGTGTGTATGTTTGTATGTATGTGTGTATATATATATATATATATTGTGAACGCCTCCCGGGCACAGACAGGCGGACATCTTGTTTTTAAACACCACACGTTTATTATATAAATTATTTACAGTTCTTTGGTCACCAAGACCCCCAAATACTGGTCACAAAGACCCCCAAATACTGGTCACAAAGACCCAGTTCAGTGCACATTACCCCAAAACAGTCCCAGTCCTGGCCACAATGCCTTTCTTCGGGCCGCCTCCACACTCCTCTTGCTTCGTCCTACTTCCACCCGACTCCAGCCCTGAATGAATGGAGACGGCCCCTTTTATAGACGACCCGGATGAGCACCTGGTGTTCCCGGCATTCCTTCTCTGACCACGCCCCAGCGTGGCGGAAGTGTCGGCTGTCCTCCCGGCTGCTCTCCGGGCATCCTCCAAAGTCTTCCCCCAGCACTTCCTGGTGTGGCAGGAGTGCTGGGGAAACAAGTCCCCAAGGCATTGGGGCGCCTCCTGGCGGTGACCACGGGCTCCTACAGGGAAGGGCTTCCATGCCCTTGACCCGTGGCCCCCAAAGCAACCCGGAAGGCAAACCCCACGTGATCCAGGCAGGGCTCTGACCCTCTTCCGGTCCCTCCTGGCGTCCCGGCCGGGTCATGGCCCCTGGCATCCCTGACAATATATACACACACACACACACCTATCTACATTATATATATATATATATATATACACACACACACATACATACATACACACACACATATATATAATTTGTGTGTGTGTATGTATGTGTGTGTATATATGATGTACATAGGTATGTATATATATATAGATATGTGTATATGTAGATATGTATATATGTATATAGATATGAACATAGGTATGTGTATATATATGTATGTATGTATATATATATATGTAGACTCAAACCGATTATGACAGCAGCAATCCAAGCTGTGAGAAAACAGTAAAAAGGTGGCATGTCAGACGTTGTGGTACATTTTCTGATGCAGCTAGACGAATACAACTTTGTGACGCTGCCGCAAAATACACAAAACAATTACTTTGACAATCATGTTACGTTATTTTTAAAATGTTTCCTTTTCTTTTTCATAACTTCTTTAACACACGACTTATATATACGATATATATACATTGCATCCGGAAAGTATTCACATCACTTTTTCCACATTTTGTTATGTTACAGCCTTATTCCAAAATGGATTAAATTCATTTTTTTTCTCAGAATTCTACACACAATGCCCCATAATGACAACGTGAAAAAAGTTTACTTGAGGTTTTTGCAAATGTGAAAAAGTGATGCGCTGTGAATATTTTCCGGATGCACTGTATATATATATATATATATATATATATATATATATATATATATATATATATATGACAGCAACACTAATAATAGTGACAAAACAATTATATTGATAATCATGTTACGTTATTTTCAAAATGTTTTCTTTTCTTTTTCTTTAACACACTACTTCTCTGCTGCGAAGCGCGGGAATTTTGCTAGTAAACAATATGAGGTTAGTTTCAGTTAATTTATAAAGCCGCGTCAGGAAAATAAGGAGTAACCACACAGGAACAGTAGAATTACTTTGACGCTGGGTGCCGGCAGTTTGCAAAACAGAGCGGAGAACTTGCATATTACAAGGTATGAGGTACCGTGGAAAGGTTCATGGCTTTATGCCAAGTGTAGGTTTTATACATCGTGATTTGAACGTGGAATAGTTCTTACGCAACATTTCTGTGCTTACACACCGTTTATACATGAGGCCCCTGGTCACCCTACGTAGTAAAACATTCTTGTCAGTTTACCAAGTACTGTGACTTGTGCATTGATTTGTAAATATTTTTTGTTCTTATGTAAATATCTCTGGATTACCTTTGGTGGAGGTATTTATTGGGTCGTGGTTAACAGTGCACTGTTTATTTTGTATATACACTTTTTCTTTTTCTGTATTTTAAATATTCTTGTTTTTTGGTAAACCCTGTACTACTGTATACACTGTTTCAAGGAGCAGCTTCCTGACTTGGATTACTGCGGAGGAAGACAGCTTTATTTTTGTTTATATATGGGTTTCACTAGTTTGTGTGCATATTTCTTTTCCTTTGGGACTTTGTAAGGACTGTAAATCTATCTATATATATATATATATATATATATATACAGTATATACAGTAATCCCTCCTCGATCATGAAGGGTTGCGTTCCAGAACCCCCCGCGATAGATGAAAATCCGCAAAGTAGAAACCATATGTTTGTATGGTTATTTTTATATATTTTAAGCCCTTATAAACTCTCCCACACTGTTAACGTTATTAGAGTCCTCTAGACATGAAATAACACCCTTTTTAGTCAATGACAAGACAGAGATGACAGTTCTGTCTCACAATTAAAAGAATGCAAACATATCTTCCTCTTCAAAGAATGCGTGTCAGGAGCAGAGAATGTCAGAGAGAGACAGCACTCGCGACAGAAAAGCAAACAATCAAAAAATCAATATGTGCTTTTGGGCTTTTAAATATGCCGAAGTGATAAGGCAGCATTTTTTTAGAGGAGCTTCCGTATCTTCTAAGCAAACAGCCTCTGTGCAAACAGTCCCTCTGTTCACACCCCCTCCGTCAGGTGCAGAGAATGTCAGAGAGAGAGAGAAAAGCAAACAATCAAGCACCGCGCAGGAAGCATATCTTATATCATTGAGGAGTTTTAGCTAATAAGTAATACATGCTCTGATTGGGTAGCTTCTAAGCCATCCGCCAATAACGTCCCTTGTATGAAATCAACTGGGCAAACAAACTGAGTAAGCTTGTACCATAAATTAAAAGACGCATTGTCCGCAGAAATCCGCGAACCAGCGAAAAATCTGTGATATATATTTAGATATGCTTACATTTAAAATCTGTGATAGCGTGAAGCCGCGAAAGTCAAAGCGCGATGTAGCGAGGGATTACTGTATATATATAAACCAACCACCACTGACTCACTCATCATGAAATCTCCCGAACCATGAGGACTTGGGACTTCATATTTGGAATGTAGGTTACCCTTGACCCATAGGTGCTCGCTAAGAAACAGTTGTAAACATTTCGTGGTCCAAGCGCGTTCTGACTGTATGTCTGTCCGCTTTTCACAAGATAATTACTGAATGGAATTAGATCTGGTTGTTTTCTATAATTTGCTTGAACTTTCCGGTTGATTTTGCGACTTCTCTCATCGCGCTAAATACCATAGTTCGCTTGCGATACCAATGTATTTATGCAAATCCAACATAGTGGCTGTGGTCCGAGAGTAGGGGGTGGGGCCTTCCTCATTCCCTCGCAAGCCTCTGTTTGAGTAAGTCCACGTCTCGCCATGTGTTAGAGTGTACCTTGCCTCCGCTTAGCTAGCGATACCTGTTTATTCAACAGACATTATCATCTACAGATTGTTAAGGAGTAACGTTTGACATTTTTGAGAGAGAGATCAGAGCTCCATGTGTTTTAGAGGGTAGCTGCTGATTGCCAGACATATCATGGCCATGTGCTTTCTCCCCACGCGGGGAACGCTATCCCGTCAGAGCTAAAGATGATCAAATATAATGCCAACGTCTATTGATTTTTAGTTTGTCCTGTCTCGTCACTATGTGGGCGAAGCCACGGGGCACAGCTAGTACTGTATATAATCATTTTTGGGCCTCGTTTCATTACTGTTTTTTGTGTCTTATGCGGTATTTGGACTGTATATATATTTTTTCCACAGGACATTATTTTTGGTTTTCTTTAGATGCAACCTGTAAATAAAATTTCACTTTATTTTTGCAAAAACCGAACCCTTTTGTGTCCCTGTCTTACACCATCATCCTGGTCACGCTTGGCCCCGCATACTAGACACCTTTCCACGTTCAAATCACGATATATAAAACCTAAACTTGGCGTAAAACCACGCACAATTCCACGGTACCTCATACCCTGTTGTATGCAAGTTCTGCGCTCGGTTTTGCAGACTGGCGGCACCCAGCGTCAAAGCAGTGCTGCTGTTCCTATGTGGTTACTCTTTTATTTTCGTGACGTGGCTTTATAAATACACTGAAACTAACCAAATATTGTTTATTAGTGCAATGCATCTGATTGTAATTAACATGTAACAATATAATGGTCCAGGGAATAGCCATAGTATTCCAAATACCATAACTGCTTTAGCGTTGTCACTGCAATTTCTTTTTCTTCTTTCAGCTGCTCCCGTTAAGGGTTGCCACAGCAGATCATCTACTCTCACTGCACCACTTGGAGTATTTATATTACTGTATCTGAGTGGGGAATCACAGCAGCAGCTGATCAGAAAGAGAATTATCAGGATACAGCATCAAGCACACGCTGCCTCAGCCACAGCAAAACGCTTCAGAGACTTTCCTGTACGGACCTCGCGGTTCAGAACCAGTTTCATCCCAAGAACTTTAAAGGCACTCAATCAAGTGCTCCTTGTAGAACTGTTTGTACTTATAAGTACAATCACCTTACTGTAAACTTGCACCACAGTTATAATATTGCACAACCTGCGCCACCTTATAAAGCGCATATTTACATATGATGACGATATCATTTTTGAGATGAAATGCAGCAAAATATGTTGATTATATTATACAGATAAAACTTTAACTTAATTTAAATAATCTGTATTATTAATAAACATGTGAGGCCACGGTGCCACAGCGCTAGCAAGTTAACGGATTGATCCTACTTCATGCTGTATTCTTGCTGGGCTAGCTTAACGTCTATAACAGAGCTGATTGTGTGGCGATTGGGTATTTGGAGAAAGAAAAGTAAGGACAGGAATTGGAGGTTAGTACGTCTGAAAGAGACAGTACAGCTCCAATAATTTCATCAAAGGTCGCGCACAATCACTGCGCCACCGTGTTCCCATGTATAATAACATGCTTTAACACCTCTATCATCATGAAAATGATACCACATATACATCTCAGTATTTTAATTTTTCAGAGAGCTCTAATATTACGAATGCAATGGATTCTGTGCCCTGTCAGAGGAAGAGAAAGCCGGTAAGCACGTAGTGATTCACACACATAGAGCACATAGAAAGTCAAATACAAAACACAGCATTTAGCATGCTAATTTAATTACGATGGGATTTGAGAAACTAGTAAATTAAACGATTTTAAGATGAAGTTTAGGATGTTCTGCTTTAATGACAAAATAAACTACGTGATTAAAGTGGAAATTTCAAGATTAAAGTTGACATTTCGTGCTTTTTTCCCCCACTGTGTGCCTATTTTTTTTTCTCTGTACCCTAATAAGCTTTCATATGACACTCAGACGGTGGGCAACGACTTGCCTTTTCACGGTGACTTTTTTATTTCACTGTGTGACTTTGTGAACTTGAGCTTTCAAGTTTCTCCGGCACGCTATATCACTCGATCAACTTCCTTTTGTTCATTATACTACTGTTAAACCAACAAATAGTACATTTTTCCTTGTCTCCACTTGGTATTCGCTGAAATTCTTATATTTTCCCCCGTGCTTTTCCCATTGCCTTTTCACAGAAGGCTGAGCTTAAGTGATATTTATATTGATTTGCATATTCAAAGAGGCGTAATTGTGGGAGAGGTTGGGATGGGACAGCAGGCGCATGCACGAGCGTTACTTTTCACGCTGATATGGATTTATGTAGCGGAAGAACATGGAAGTTTGCGTACGCACAGATTCCTGCATCTGGATTTTTCTGTGTGTAAGTACATTTCCACTTGTGTGTTTACATGTTATAGTACGAATTCTACCGCACAGCGTTATGCACGAGGTCCCTGGAGTGTAGGCTGGTGACCCCAATGCCCACTACACGGGGTGTCACAGACATAATGAAGTAGATTAGATAAGATACTTTATTGACATTTTAAAGGATTATTTGAAGAAATCTGCTGCCAGTCTGTCTTTGGGTTGTCACTGGATCTTTTCAGCAAGATAAGGACTCAAGGCAAACATCAAAGTTGGTCCAGAGGTTTTTGAGTAATGCAAAAGTAAAGGTCTTGGAGCAGTTTGCCTTGGAGGTCCAAGATCCCTCAGGAGACTTGTGCAAACCTTGCGAGAAAGTATAGTAGAGGTTGCGATCAGTTTTGAGTCAGATGGGGTTCACTATTGACTTAATTGTCAAAGGGCTAATTTTGGCCATGCAACTTTTGTGTGTGCTTTGTTTCAATTAAGCGCATAAGTAAAATATTCTTCTTGGAAATTGTCTTTGTTTTGGGACAATTCTAAAACAATTTGTCATTTTTCTTAGAAAAATGAACAATTTTGTTTAATTTTGGACAGGGGACTAATAATTATGACCTTAACTGTACTATGTCATGACACTAATATTCACAATTGCATTTTGACTTCTGTAGTTTCTCTGAAATTACAATGTTTAGTCTAATTTAGAATTAGTAATATCATGCCTGTATTTCAATTACAGGATCTAAAACGTAGTAACTTGAACTTACCTGCACCTTCTGATTAGTAAGCCTCAAAGCACAACTTGCTCACATATACCATGGATCTTGAAAATTAATGCTGAAGCTCTAAAGGTCTGCTATTATCAACTAATTCTACAGCTTCAGTAACATAAAATATGTACACACTTATAAAATACTATTAACGGCTTTGAAGAAATACAAGCCATAAGCAAAAACTAGCCTGTTATTCCTAAACAAATAAGGGGAAAACATTCAAATGTTTACATTACAAGACATATTACTGCCCCAGTTCCTTTTACACACAAGAACGAAAACAAACTTAAATGCTCATTTTTGAAGTTGTTTCCATGTGGAAAGCATTCACTTAAGCTGAGCAGATACCCAAACCCACACTTAAAAGCTACGGTCTCATGGTTTTCAAGAGTAGAACTCCATTCAACAACTAAATTAAGCCAATACATGTTGGATGGAGGAAGCATGTACTTTGCCACTTCACAGGACTCTGTCGCTGTACACCAGTGGAGGCTTTAGAAAAAAAAATTGGACTGGTGCAACAGTTAGCACCTGTGCCATGCTGTTTCAAAGTGTACAGCCTGAAAGCAATTTGAGGGAAGGAAACTCAAAGATTTGGCTGATAAAACTCTTCAGTAACCTAATTTTTGCCCCTTTAGAATCCCAGTGATCAGCTGAAATTAAAATTTTTTTTTTGGCTGTCGGGTTTAATGGATGTTATTGCCAAAGCATAAAATGAAGCAACATAAAAAACTTCATAGCCACTCTGTACAATGCAGGACAATTTAAAAATATTTAAAACAAGCGCTAGCACAAACTTCAGGGTTCAAACGTAAGGTCTGGGCTCTACCTGTGTGCATTTTGCGCCTTCCCAACAAAATTGTGTTGGGTGTCTTCCCAAATCTGTGTATGGTAGGTTAACTGGTGTGTTTGATCAAGTAATGTGGCTGTGTCTACAAGTGTGCCATGTGATGCCTCTGCACCAAGCCAAAATTGGTTCCTGTACACAATATAGCTGGCATAGGCACCAACTCCCATGACAAAGAACTGGAACAACCAGTAACAAAATGGATGCAGGAGAGACAGAAAGAGTTCATACTTTAAAATAATGCCTAGTACCTAGACATTGTATGACACAGCAAAAGTCAAGCAAAGATTAATAAACATGTTTAATATCAAATATTAATATAAATGTAATGTTGCCCATTGTAAACATTAACAAAAATTATGGCCAGCTGCATTTAAGAATTGAAATTACTGCATAAGTACAAAGCAACAAAAACACAGAAAATTAGGTTACATATTACAAGATATAGTTCGTATGTTTTCAGTACATCTTCAGTTTTGTACTGCAGCTAGCAAAAGTTGTTTTCTTCACCCTTTTGAACACCACTGAGTATACTAAAATATATTTTAGTTAAAAGGGGAGAATGTGTTACTGTGAACATGGCTGTCTGAACATGAATTACTCTTGTTTCACAACATTCCAAGAAACAAAGCAGACATTATATAAAATGACAAGGCAGTGTGAAAGAGGTTTATTTTATACCTTGCCTAGGGTTACCAGGCATTGTATAGAGAGGCCAAGAAGTGTACATGGATCCTAACATTGTTGGTAACAGATTTACAATGTAAAGAATTTTAAAAATCTAGATTTTATATAAATATGTACTCTAATTAAGACAGGTGCTCAATTAAAGACTGAAAAAGAACACTGGTAATAAATATGGACAAGAACTATCCACAAACAAGTGCTCTTTGGGCCAAAATGTTAACAAAACACAACATTGAGATTGGTGACTATCATAGTTGGGAAATATCCAATGTATTCATTTCTAATCTTCTGACATACAAGGATGGATTGGGCATTACATATACTAAGAAGAATCTAAAGTAACAAACATAGGGAAGAACTTCAAAGGTTAGCAAAGGAAGTCTATTGTTGCAGATGTGCTCTTGTACAACAGTAGGAGGAACCAATATTTGGCTGCCCTTTATTTGGTCCAAAGAGGTACAGCATAACTGGATTTGTGTATTACAAAAATGTCAGTATAAATAATGAAACCTGTAACAGTACACAACAAAATTTGTGTCTCACAATACCATAACCAATGAGTGTTTTACAGAAATGTACACCATGCTCCTTTTAGGTTTATACTGACTGGTCACATCTTGGCCATCAAATTACAGTGAAGCATTTACATTTTTGAATAGTCAAATATGACTTTTAACAGCAGGAGGTGTAAAAATGTCCCAAATGATGTTGAACAGATAAACATATAATACTACAGACATTGATTTTTCAATAAGCAGGATCCCAAACATATGGCACAATTTGAAAAAGCCATTATATTATATAACTGTAAACGGAAAGAATAGCACTATCATTTGTATTTGTCTTCCCTTACTCATGGCTGGATTTCCAAACTGATTTTTTCAAAAAAAAAAATATATATATATATATATATATATATATATATATATATATATATATATATTGGATGAACTCAAGAACTTTAGGAAATCATTCTTGTAAAATGTTTCATTTTCAGCTCTGATTTTGTTTAAATGCCAATAAACCACATATTCTTATAATCCTCAGAATCCATGACTAAACAAATTATATGCACATGAAATGTCAAATATGAAGAATGTAGCTGAATCACAGGCACACAGCATTCTTTAAAAAAGGAAAGGGGGGTAGGGGGACATTTTTACACACTCCATACATAATGCTGTCACTGCAAAAAATGATCATCCTTAAGGCTGTGCTAAAAAAGTTAAGTTAGTCCAAAGCTATAATGTCATCATCTTGATCAGCAGGCTGCTCTACTCGCATCCTTTTTGCTCTGATATGATCTTCCTCTTGTTCCAATTTTCTCTTCTGGGTCCTGTCCTCCATGTTGACATCAGACACACCAGAACTTGGCTCTTCATCCGAATCAACTATCAGCACATCATCTTGTTCTTGAGCTTTCAAAGAAAAAAAGAAATAAATAAAAAATTAGAAAACAATTGTTCCTAAAAATACCACTAAAGTTCATAATATGCAAATATTTACAAAAATGACTAGCATTCTCTGTGACAATTGACTAAAACTAATGATAATAATTAAAATTAATAAAATGTGCATGTTATGCAAATCAAAAAATAAAAAAAAAATCTTGCTTCATAATTACTAATAAAGAACATAAATTCTGTAATTTCACAAATATTTTGTTTAGCTAGGTCTCAGAACTTGTTTCAGATCAGCTCTAAATTAATGTGGTTTGGATATGACAAATTGCCAAATGTAGAAGTTTTGATATATTCACTACAATGGACACCCCACATTCTGAAAGTAATGTAGAACTCTACTTGCACTGCTGTAGTTTTAGTGTAACCACTACAAAATCTTCTGAGCATCACATTTGTTTGATTTTTCTGTGCTACATAGAGAGATACTCACCTGTAAATGCTTCTATGATATAAGCTGGCACCATTGTTTTCTAATGTTTTAAAGAGCCCCAAAATGAATCAAAGGTATGTTCACAGTTTTTCCTGGGGAACCAACCCTAAGTCAAGTTGGAGAGCATGCACTGGTACAGCGCGTTGCCACACCCACTACACAACAAAACAACTTGGGATCTCGGTTTGCAACCCCCCAGGCAGACACGCGGTCCAGTCCCACCCTCCGGAAAAATTACCCTCTATCTGCCGCAGCCATGTGTTATGTGGGCGACCCCTTGGCCTGGTCCTGCCACTTGGGTCCCCAACAACGAGGATCTTAAGAGCCGGATCACCCAAGGGGGAAAAGCGCCACATGGCCATAGTGCCGTAACAGACACTCCCTCACAATGCAGGTAATGTGCCTCATTCGGGACTCCATGAGCAACCGCTCATTCGACACAAAAGTCAAACCAACAGTACCCAAGGATTTTCCAGAGACACAGTACCAAAGGAGTCCAGTCTTCGTCTCAGGTCACTGGATAGCGTCCATGTCTCACAACCATATAGCAAGACAGAAAGCACCAGGACTTGGACCTTTGTCCTTTTGCATAGATATCGGTAGTGCCACACACCCCTTTCCAGTGACCTTATGACCCCCCATGCTCTCCCAATCCATCTACTGACTTTTATAGGAAGAGTCACCAGAGACATGAATGTCACTGCCAAAGTAAGTAAACCTCTCAGCAAGGTAAACACTCTCTCTGCAAACAGACACATTGCTGATGGCTGTGTCCAAGAGGTCATTAAAGGCCTGGATCCAGAATCAACCCCATGTCAGCATTATTTGGTATAAGGTAAAAAAAAACCATGCAGACCCCTGCCAAATTTTTATATGCTCAATGTATGGAGAACTCCAAAGCCTTTAAATTCAGAAAGCAGTAAACAGCTTCTTATACAGCATTTATTGAATCCAAACAAATTAAACATCCAACACCAAAACCTTAAATGGAACCTAATTGTACAGTAGATTTCAAACATTTATTTAATAAAATAAAACCTTAATTACTCAACCTGAGCACCAAAAGCAGACACTTTAATATGTGGAATGTATTGGTCTAATTTACTACATCTTGCTTAAAGAATTTAATTGGTTGAACAGTTGTAACTGTACTTTTCAGTCATTTACAACTGAAAATATGCTACATACATATCCTTGCTACCAAAGGAGAATGTAAAATACAAACACAGGCACAAAGCACTTAGGGCTGCTGCATTTATTTTCTTGATGTTCTTCAATCAAATTATAAGAGTAATTAAACTGGCAAACTACTTGAGTCATTTCAAATATGTTTTTTTCCAGTTTAGTAACTGAATTTTTTAATACAACAATGTGGTGGTTTCAGTAGTTTCAATTTTTGCTATGATGGCATGGGAGTAGATACCAGCTATAGGTCCCAGACCAGAAACCACTTAAAGTGTCATTTTGTGATGGCTAGCAACCGCCAGTGACATCAGCATGTGCTTAGTGGTCAAGGATCATTAATTTACAGTGAGAAGCAAACATACTTGGAAAATGAGATATGGGTTTATTTGTGTTAAATATTTCACAAAGTATGTATTCTAGGTGAAAATCTTAACACAAGGCTTGCGCACAGAATGACAGCTTTTGTTTCTGTGCAATGTTTTACTTTTAGCAAACAATACTGGAAGAAAATGACACTTGTGTACAGCCCCTCAATTTTAGCTCAGCAAAAGCAGGGGGTCAAATTAATGTAAAGAAAAATAAATTTGGTTAAAGTTAGAATTTGGTCACATAACTCTACAACAATAACTATCTCAAGTGTGTACCCATGGAAATAAGACTCTTTATAACTTCATTTGGAATTTTCTATCAGGTCCCTATGGCAGCCTCTCTGTTGGTTCTTCTTTGTGGTTTTTTTTTTGACTCTTTCCACTTTAATAGATGAAAAGCCAAGCAAAATCACACCTTTTATTGGCTAACTAAAAAGATTACAATATTCAAGCTTTCGAGTAATCACTACATCTTACCTGAAGAAGGGGCCGGAGTTGCCTCGAAAGCTTGCACATTGTAATCTTTGTAGTTAGCCAATAAAAGGTGTCATTTTGCTTGGCTTTTCTCTAAATTCATAATGGCTAACATGGTACTACACCCTAGTACTACTGTTTAATAGGTGAAATTCATTCTTGTTCAGGTTTAAACCAGGAGACTGATTTGCTGAGACTATGGCTTTTTATAAGTTTTTCTTTACAATGAACTCCTTGGTTATGGTTGGATATGAGAAGGCAACATGTTTCTGTACACTTCAGAATTCATCCCACTGCTACCATTATTGTTTACATCATCAGTAAAGATCAGTGAGCCAGTTACAGAAGATGGTATGCATTTCCAAGCTATGATGTTATATCTCCTCCATGCTTCACAGATGACCTGGTGTGCTTAGTATAATTTGCAGTCTCTTTCTCCACCCTCTTCCTTCTCAACACACTGTTAATTGTTAGTCTTTACCTCATCTGTTCAATAAACTTTGCTTAAGAAATGTTCTGGCTGCTCTATACACTTCTTTGCAAATTCCACTCTGGCTTTTCTGGTCTTAATTCAGATAAGAAGTTTGTTTCTTGTAGTGTATCCTCTGTAATTCTTCTTGCAAATGGTGAATACTGATACTGACCCTTTTACCTCTGCACCCTGTGTACTGTCTTATTTCTTTGGATATTAATTTTGGGGTTCTTTTCACAGCTCTAACAAAACTCCTGGCATTAGGGGCTATGGCTTCCCTGGGAAAGCCAACTCATTACAAACTGCTTATACCCCCAGTTGTACGATTCTTTTTCAAAATATTCCATCCTGATAATTTTAGAATGCCAAGTTATTCACAAATGGTTCTCATTGGGATTTGTTATAATCTAATTTTAAAAATGGATTGGCTTTCTATAATAGTTGGTTCTCTAGTTATCACAACCTCCACTGACTACAACCAATTCAAAACAATCGGAGCTCTTTTATATGCTGATATTTAAAAGTAACATGGAACACCTGAGCAATTAGAATCATTTGCTCAGGTGTAATTTCAAGGCTAAACGCAACAAGTGTCATTTTTCCTAATACTGTTAATGTTATATTTAAAAACAGTCCAGAAATAAAAGCTAACATTCTTTATTTTACTTTTTTTTAAACCCAGAATACATCTTTTATAAATACACAACAAACAAATAACAAATATACTGTCACAGTACCAGTAGTTTTGCCTATCACTGTAGCTTGCTCCACTATGTATGTTAATCACTTTACATTTTTTTTTCTCACAACCAGCTGTTTAATCTAGAAAACTGGAAAACTAACAGAAATGCCACTTGAAAAAGGACTCTCTGTCTAAGGAACACTATATTGTCAAAAGTATTGGGATGCCTGCCTTTACACACTCATGAATATTAATGACATCCCATTCTTAATACTTAGGCTTTAATATGGACTTGGCCAACCCTTTGCAGCTATAACAGCTTCAACTCTTCTGGGAAGGCTTTCCACAAGGTGTAGAAGTGTGTGTATGGGAATTTTGATCATTCTTCCAGGAGAGCATTTGTGAGGTCAGGCACGGATGTTGGACGAGAAGGCTTGGCTCACAGTCTCCACTCTAATTCAACCTAAAGGTGTTCTGTCAGATTGAGGTCAGGGCTCTGTGCAGGCCAGTCAACTTCCTCCACACCAAACTCGCTCACCCATTTCTTTATAGACCTTGCTTTGTGCACTGGTGCGCAGCGATGCTGGGACAGGAAGGGGCCATCCCCAAACTGTTCCCACAAAGTTGGGAGCATGATATTGTCCAAAATGCCTTTGTATGCTGAAGCATTAAGAGTTCCTTTCACTGGAACCAAGGAGCCAAGCTCAACCCCTGAAAAACAACCACACAACATAATCCCCCTTCCACCAAATTTTACACTTGGCACAATGTAGTCAGGTAAGTACCATTCTCCTGGCAACCGCCAAACCCAGAATCGTCCATTGCTCTGCCAGACAGAAGCGTGATTTGTCACTCCAGAGGACACATCTCCACTGCTATAGTGTCCATTGGCGGTGTGCTTTACACCACTGCATCCAACACTTTGCATTGCACTTGGTGATGTAAGGCTTGGCTGCAGCTGCTCGGCCATGGAAACCCATTCCATGAAGTTCTCTACTCACAGCTCTTGAGCTAATCTGGAGGCCATATAAAGTTTGGAGGTCTGTAGCTATTGACTCTGCACACTGTGTGCCTCAGCATATGCTGTACCCGCTCTGTGATTTTACTTGGCCTACCACTGTTGTTCCCAATTGCTTTCACTTCATTATACTACCACTAAGAGTTGATAGTGGAACATTTAGTAGCAAGAAAATTTCACAAATGGACTTATTGCACAGGTGGCATCCTATCACCGTACCAACCACACTTGAATTCACTGAGCTCCTGAGAGTGACCCATTCTTTCACAAGTGTTTGTAGAAACAGTCTAAATGCATGCCTAGGCGTTTGGTTTTATACACCTGTGGCCATGGAAGTGACTGGAACACCTGAATTCAATGATTTGGAGGGGTATCTCAATATTTTTGGTAATATAGTGTAGCTACACCACAAAAACAAATGCTGCTAAAAAGGTGAATCATATTAGGCTGCTGCCATTATGTGACAGCTAAAAAAAGAAGTCTTGACAGTTACCACCTCCGATCTTTATTTGCCTCATGTCACTTGGAAAAAACATTTATCAAATAAGAACAAAAAATGGGGTCAAACAGTTGGTGTAGGTGCATTGGTCACAAAAACAGTAAAAATTTATGCATCAACAGAAACAGTGTTAAAAAATAAACTACATATGCCAAACTTACACTGTACCAGTAAAGACAGAACAGTGATCGCCAACAGACAGATCACCACTTAATGAACACCGCTGTGACCCAGTCTAAACAAAGACTGTCCATTGTGAGCATCACAAAGCGCTCTTATTCAAAAACACCTGCATCCAAGGCCAATGCACAAATATGCAGAATCTGCTGTAAGAAGCACAAACCCTGGAGTGCTGAATGGAAATATAATATGGTTCAATGTGTCATTTTTCATTTTATTTTCTACCTAAAGGTGGGCTCAGGTCTGGAGAAAGACAATGGATATGTTAAACCCACACTGTCTGTTGTCAGCTGCTAAACATGGTGAAGGATCTACAATAGTGTTGGCTACGGATGCTATGATCAGGATTTTTTTTAAAAAACACTAAACTACTGCATAACCAGTCATGTAGAAGCCTTATGTTCAATATTAAAGTGGTATTTTTATAATTAAACATCACACCTCATTAGTTGAATTAGTCAACCTGTAAAAGGATATCCAGTTACCTTTTGATGTGGATGGTTGTGCCCCATCATCACTACCATTTGCAATATTTTTCTCAGGGTCTTCAGTCAGCTTCTGTGGTGCTTTCTCTGGAGCGTCACCAACAACTTCAAATTCAATATCCTTTTCTAGGTCTTCACTATTAAACACACCAATATACATTTGCATTTAATTTATTTTTGTAATTCTTCATTGAAAGCAACCTCAAAGTTGTAAAACACACTTAAATATATAAAACATTAATGTACATAACTAAATTTTGCACATATAGGTACAAATCCATATAGAGGAAAAGTGACTTTAAACAGATTTATAGTCTTTGGCTAAAACATAACTATAACTACGCAAACAAAATACTCTCATATGTGATCTCCAAGTACTATTAAAAATGTATCCAGGTTGTACCAACAGTTATTGTTAATTTAATGCAAACTCCGCTTATTTTTTTCAAGCAGAGAGCCTACATTTATTTTCAGTTCTAAATGTGATTATAATATGCCTGTATAAGAGTCTTAAGCACACTGAGAAATACAAGATATCTTCAAATAAAAATACAATATTGAGGTTGTTACAAACAACTTTCATTTTATCTTGCAACAAAAGATCTTACCAATGAACAATATTTACTAGAAGTGTATAGTCTTGTAAAAAATCATCTGACTGTAGTCTGCTTCCATTTCGGATTCCAAATTCAACCAGGCACTTCCTATTATTTCCTGTTGCAAGCAGCGGGAAAAAAAGAGCAATGAATAAAAAGTGCTGATTTCCAGAATCCATGAGACTAAATAATAATAATAATAATACATAGACATTGAAATTCACATTCCAAGATGTTATTTTTGATATATCTTTACAAGTATTGTATGTCACCTAAGTTGTTTTAAATAATTGTGAAGCACTCTAATGACAATGTTACTTTATCGTATTTCTTTAAAATATTAAAACTTAACTACTTCCAGAAAAGCTTCCTATAGTACATAGCACATACTGTATGTCCTCAATAATGGGTGAAAGGTCACCTTATACCAGATAAAGGAAAAACTTGATCTGGCCATTCACAGTTAAGAGTAGGCACAGGCTTTGATGAGCCTGACTCTACAAACTAGTAAACTCTACCAGCTTTTGGACCTCAGTACCGGTACCGAAATGTTAATGAAGCAGATAATGGACAACCCCCACCCCACAAACACTGTCCATACCTACCTCCCCCCTTCCCAGGGAGGATGAGGAGTTTGAACCCCCCAAAAGTTCGAACTATCCTTTCTTAAAGATGGGCACCATCAACACAGTTTGCCAACTCAGAGTCACTGTTCCCAGCCTCCATGTAATTTTGAAGAGGTGTGTCAACCAAGATAGCCAAAAAACATCCAGAGCATTTACGAACCCTGGACAAATATCACTCACCCAAGGGAACATGACCCATTTATTCTCTGCATCACTCAATGCAAGAAAATTTTTTTCTAGAGGGGCTATTTAAAGATCTCCTGGATGGAGGCATTTGCCAAATATTCCAAGCACAATTTCAGCATATGTTTGGGTCTGCCTGGTCCATCTGGCATCTTACCCTG
Organism: Polypterus senegalus; assembly: GCF_016835505.1. NCBI lineage: Eukaryota > Metazoa > Chordata > Cladistia > Polypteriformes > Polypteridae > Polypterus > Polypterus senegalus. The sequence goes on along the minus strand of NC_053162.1, from coordinate 104,048,322 downwards.
CCATCTCAAAACCAGGTAGTGATCAGTTGACAGCTAAGGTTCTCTCTTTACTCACACAAGTGTCCAAGACATATAGTCATAGATCGGATGAAAAGACTATGAAATCAATCATCGACATATGGAGCTCTGGTGCAAAGTGCACTTATAAACACCCTCATCCTGGAACGTGATGCTTATTCTGGACAAACTGTAACAAGCACAGTTAGAGTGTGCAGAGATATCCACTGGTGGAACTCAGCAGGAGCGAGGCCTGAAGGTACTCAGCTGCATTCAGAACCTCCAGGTGCTAAAGCTTTCATACACTAGCAGAGCAACCAAACAACTGTGGCTAAAAGTGAGTGAGCTTTCACTTCCAAGTGAAAGAAATTTTCTCTTACCCACTGCAACAGTTTTCCTTGGTCTACCAGGCGATATACTATTCCTGAGCTTACCAGCATTTCCTTTCTTTTTAAATAATGTACAAAAGAGTTCATTTTGCATAGCACAACTTTTTCAGCAGTTTCAATCGTTTAGACTTGTGACCAAATGTAACTAGAGGCATGAGCCGCCACTCAGCACTAGCACAGAGTAAGCTACGAGGATGACAACTGTCCGTTTAACTAATAAAAACAACATGCTACTTGTACCTCCCGCTGTCTTGTCATTTGAGGGAGCAGTGACACCGAGTAGATCCTTTAGCAGAGGCAGCACATGACTCACAATTTTTAGTTATTGGTGGATTTTCATAGTATTATGTCTTTTCCAACTCTATGTAATACTCTTAACATTTTCAAAAAGCTGTAGTAGGTTTGGGCATAAAGCTAATACTGTACACACTTGGGATTTGTTTTGGATTCTAATTTTGAATGTTCCAGATAGTGAACGCTAAATTCGAGAAAAACCTGATCCGGAGTTCGAACAATGCTTCTACATTCAAACTGCGTGCACAGTGAAAAAAATGCAGCAACAGATGGTACTTATACTCCTCACTAAGGTACAGTAAATGCAACTTACATTTAACTATACAGTATTTACATATTTTATTTGTTTTCAAGTTTTAATTTATTATTTAGGGTATTTAATTGTAGTATTTTTACCTTAAATTATGCATTTAAGTTTACTGAAATGGGTACTGTTTTCTAATGGGGGAAAAACAGATTCGGACTTGAAACAATTCAGAGTTCAAACTGCCTCCTAAAACAAATCAAGTTCTAAGTACGATGGACCACTGTATTTGTTTTAAGATTTAAAGTATAATGTACATTTAATTTACCAATGCAAGTTCCGATTTACATATAAAAAACATTGGTCATAACCTAGGCCCACAAGTATCTCCGTCTACATCAAAACTGCATGCAATTCTACAATGAACATATTACTTATATCAAGGTAAGCAAACTAGCGACATTAGATATACATAAAAAAAAAAACAAAAAAAAAAACAAACAACTGCTTGTAATTCTTAAGCAGGTGACCTAATTAGAGAAGAAAAAACATTTTCAATCAGCAGTTTACAACCTCCACTCCCAATTGGTTTTCAACAATAATGGCCTTACATTTAAAGCCCAGTTGAAACTAAACACTGAAATTCAGCTTTAAGTGTATAAACACAGTATACTTATGGGAATTACTTAATAGATAGAGGATTCACTGAACAAATTAATAGGATATCCAACTCTCACTTATTATATCTCTATTTTATAAAAAAAAAATCCTGGAAAGGAAAAGCAGGGAGACGATGTTCTCGGAAGACACTTAAAAAGACCTGCGAGACGCAAACAATATCAAATAACACTCAGTCGTGTAATGACACAGATCCTGTGCTCTCAGCACATATAAAGCGTATAAGGACAATACGTTCTAGATGAAACATCAACGAAAGAAGAAGAAAGAGCAGCGTTGACAAGAGAGACCCAAAAGCGTTGGGAGTGAAAAAAAGGTAGATAGATTATGAAAGCAGTGGAATTCAAAAGGCTCAAACAAACGATGGTGTGATACACATACAGAGAAAGGTAAAGAATATGAAAGCAGTAAAATTCAAAAGTAGTGTAGCGTCCCAGCCTGGTTGAAGCGTATTTTGTTTTAAGTGACTATTAGGTCCGATTGAGGGAGGGCGGAGTACAGCACGGAAAAATGATAGCAGCGCGACGGCACCTCCTCAGCATGCATTTAGCCACCCAGCCAGACAACGCGAGCAGCATTACACGTCCTGAAAAAGAGGTTTAACCACTCCCGGGGCCGGAAATAAAGGACAAGTATTGTGTTTACAACGTCACATTAGACATCATTAAAGACAAGTCCACGGACATCTAACCTAGCAGTTGTTGGATTGCTGCTGGCAGACACGCTTCATGTGCTCCCAGCTCTTAAAACGACGACAAGAGACAAGCAAAACACGCAGCTCGCCAGCAGCAAAAAGCCTGCAGATGATCAGTATGCTTCTCCTTACTGTGCGTTCAGCCAAACTAACCCTCGCCGGCCCCCAACCCCTTCGCAATGCAACAGAGAGACAGAGATGCGAAGTGGCAAAAGGACAGCTGCTGTACAGGCTTTGAAATGATCGGGCAGTGAGACAAGCAGAACAGGCAGCTCGTCAGCAACAGAAAGACAGCAGATGATCCGACAGCACCTCCTTAGCATGCATTCAGCCGCCCCCCCTTCACATTGTGAGCGGCATTACACATCCCACGAGAAAGAGATGTAACCACACCAGGGGCCGGAAATAAAGTATTGTTCTTACAAAAGTTTTAAAATAAAAGTGAAAATAATGCATATAACTAACAATCTTTTTAAATTGTATATCCGGTAAACCAAACCCGGGGGTGGGAGAGCAAAGCGAGCAGGGGGCACAGCCCCATTGTATTTATATATAAACTTGATGCGTTTCCCTGATACAGCCAGAAGATTTGTAGAACAGGCCTAAGTTTTAGTGCTGTCAATCAGAAGTACTATGTAACTAACTACTTTTCTGTATATGGTACTTGCAGGTTTTTAAACCAAGAAATGGTATTACTGGCAGGCAGTTTAGTGGTTAGGGCTTTGGACTTACAAGTTCAAGCCCTGAGGATGACCACTCAAATACTGCTACAGCCACTGTGTGACCATGAGCGTCACTTCACCCACATGTGTTCCCACTGGAAAAACAAAAAAATAAAACATTTGAGACACAACTGATTACAAGTCCCATTGGACAAAGACATCAGTCAAATAAGTAACATATTTAGGTCACTGGAGCTGCTTGTTCTTGAACCTGCTATAAAACAAAGTTGTCAATGACTAAAACCCTGTTGAATTAGATCAATTCATCCCCCCTTTCAGTTCCCTCTGTGGTTGTTGCTTGTGGTCTTACATGTATATAAAATCAAAGATTGGAACTTCCTTTGGGCCTTCATGCACGTTTATAGTATATAATGGTTTAACATTAATAAGGTGCTATATTGTATATGATGGACAAAATGATCATAGGCTTACTACCAAGTCAAGATGAGGAGCATGCACTGGTACAGTGCGTTGCCGCAACCACCACACGAAGAAACAACTCGGGATCCCGGTTTGCAACCCCCCAGGTAGATGCACAGTCCAGTCCCACCCTCCGGAAATGACCCTTTATCTGCCGCAGCCAGGTGTTATGTGGGCAACCCCTTGGCCTGGTCCAGCCACTCGGGTCCCCAACAATGAGGATCTTACGAGCCGTAACCCCCCTTTGGGGAAACGCACCACATTGCTGTAGTGCCGTAACTGACGCTCCCTTACAATGCAGGTAATGTGCCTCATTCAGGACTCCATGAACAACCGCTCATTCGACACAAAGTCAAACCAATGGTACTCAAAGATTTTCCAGAGATAGACAGTACCAAAGTCCAGTCTTCGTCTCAGGTCAATGGATAGCGTCCATGTCTCGTAACCATATAGCAAGTCAGGAAGCACCAGGACTCTAAAGACTTGGACCTTTGTCCTTTTGCACAGATATCGGGAGCGCCACACACCCCTTTCCAATGACCTCATGACCGCCCATGCTCTCCCAATCCGTCTACTGACTTCATAGGAAGAGTCACCAGAAACATGAATGTTACTGCCAAAGTAAGTAAACCTCTCAACATAGTCAACACTCTCTCCGCAAACAGACACACTACTGATAGCTGCGGCCAAGAGGTCATTAAAGGCCTGGATCTTGGTTTTCATCCAGGACACTCGCAAGCCCAGACACTCAGGCTCCTCACTCAGTCTCTCAAGCACCACGATCAGAGCCTCCATTGACTCCGCAAACAGCACAGCATCGTCAAAGTCAAGATCCGTAAATCTTTCTTCACCAACAGATGTCCCACAGCCGCTGGACCCCACAACCTTGCCCAACACCCAGTCCATACAAGCACTGAACAGAGCAGGAGCAACACACCCCTGACGAACCCCAGAATCAACTGGGAAAAACGCAGAGGTCCTGCCTCCACTCTGCACAGCACTCACAGTACCAGTGTACAGGCCGGTCATGATATCCAGCAACCTCGAGGGGATCCCGCAAACCCTCAGGATGTCCCACAGGGCAGCTCAAGTCAAAAGCTTTATAAAAATTGGCAAAGGCTGAAAAGAAACTCTGCCGATATTTGTGTTTGCGCTCCATGAGAACCCTCAGTGCCAGGATGTGGTCGAAAGTAGACTTCTTAGGCGTAAAACCAGACTATTCCGGTCGCTGGTAGGTTAGCAATTGATCACAGATCCTATTGAGGATGACCCTAGCAAAGACCTTATCCAGCACCAAGAGCAGTGTTATCCCACTGTAGTTGCTGCAATCCAGGCGAGCACCCTTCCCTTTCCAGATAGGGACGACAAGTCCCGTTTTCCAGTCAGTTGGGATGATGCCAGTCTCCCAAATGGAAGCAAAGATTGCTTGCAATGCCAGGACAACAACCTTACCACCAACCTGGAGAAGTTCACCCCGGATACCACAGATCCCTGCAGCCTGACCAAAGCTGGTTCACCACCTCTGCAATCTCAGTGAGACTGGGCGGTTCACATCTAATCGGAGGATCAGCCTCAAGAACCGTGGACCCTGAGATACCCAACGTCCTAGCCGGAGGATCAGCTTTGAACAACTGCTCAAAATAGCCAGCCCACCGGGTCACAACTGCAGTGTCATCCGTAAGGCCCGTTCCATCAGCCGCCCTGACTGTGACTCTCCGAGGAACAGATTCAGAAGTGCATAGTGCTTCGATGCCTCTGTAAGCAGGACGTGGGTCGCTAGACCACAGATGGTGTGTCACTTGCTCCTAGATTCCTCTAACAAACGCCTCTTTATCTGCTCTCACAGCCATCCTTCAAAGTTCCTGATACAGACCAAAGTTGCCACTGAGCCATGCTCTGCAACTCCACTCGATCATATCCAGGGTGCCCTGCAAGATGATGCCAGTCTCCCAAACATCTTCATCGAGAGGAGTCGCAACACTTACAACCACTGTCATATATATAATCAAGAAAAAAGATCAAGGGCTTAAGCCTCTGAAGCCCCCCACTCAACCTGACACCACTGTGTTGCTCCTGGCTGGTCTTGGACCCGAGGACACCACTTTCATCTCTACTTCTCTCACTCAGTTTTTACTTTTAGGGAAGCAGCACTTACTCACAGCTACAGTGCCTGGCGTTAAGCAGGGCAGGATTAGGTCACTTGCTAACCATTGACCTTCAAATATTCCTTGAGTGTCGTTGAACTTTATACAGTACTTCCATTTCATAACTGACAGCAGACACCATATTTAATCACATCTCTTTTTTCCTATCCAGGACACCGCCACTTCTTCAGCTGTTAAGAAACAGTGCTGCTATTCAGTCTGTGAACTGCTTCTGCTGTGTCCCTTGAATAAAACAGTTCTCAGCACATTACAAATCATATAAGTTAGCATAATATTAATATTGACAAATTTATCCAAAAAAAAAAAAATTATCTTTTTTCTATAACTTCTACACATTTCAAATCCATTGAGGCATTTTTGAAATTTTTGGAGTATTTAGTTTTTCTATTGGACAGGGTAATAAGGGTAATGATACATCAAACTGTCCTTTCTCAGCAGACACCTATTTCCCTAGATATACCATTCTGCCAATTTTTTTTTTGTTTTTTATTATATAAATGGGAAGCAGTGTTTTTGTTGGTTAGTGCGTGAGTCAACTTTATATTATACATATATGTATAAAAATAAATACTTGCCTTCAGTTTCGCCTTCTTCTGATGAGATCAAAATTGTTCCTTTTCCATCCTCTATTTGAACATCTGGGGCAACCATTCCAAACTTCTCTTTTAAAATCTGAAAAAGTAGTCCAAGAATGCATAAAAATGTTTATAAGCATACAGGTTTCAATTGTACCTGCTTTAAAAAATTAAAGAAACCGTTCTAAAAATATATTAATATATTTTACCACATACAGCAAAAATGCATTTCTAAAGATTAAACAACTGAGATGAAACATCATGGATTATCACGAAAAAGGTGTAAATAAATTTGAAGTGACTTTTTCAATCAGGATTATAAAATTGCTTATATGGCAGAGTATGCAAAATGAGACGAACAAAATGATCTTTTTCAGTACAAAACATAACTTTGCCAGTACGGACAATGAGAATATGATAACAGAGTATAATTTAGCTGTTCCTATGTGTGGTAATACTGTGAAGCAGGCAAAAAAAAAAGTTTTAAAATGCATAGATGAAGGTTTTGAATACTGAACAGCTAATATTTAGTTTCATTAACTATTTAAAGGTTACCCATAAAAATGAAAAGGGTAGATAAATTAAAACCTGAAATTTAACATGACAGTTAGCAGCATCTTGGACTCAGGAGGTACAGTTAGGTCCATAAATATTAGGACAAAGACAACTTTTTCTAATTTTGGTTCTGTACATTACCACAATGAATTTTAAATGAAACAACTCAGATGCAGTTGAAGTGCAGACTTTCAGCTTTAATTCAGTGGGCTGAACAAAATTATTGCATAAAAATGGGAGGCAACTAAAGCATTTTTAACACAATCCCTTAAGTTCAGGGGCTCAAAAGTAATTGGACAATTGACTCAAAGGCTATTTCATGGGCAGGTGTGGGCAAGTCTGTCGTTATGTCATTATCAATTAATCAGATAAAAGGCCTGGAGTTGATTTGAGGTGTGGTGCTTGCATGTGGAAGATTTTGCTGTGAACAGACAACATGCGGTCAATGGAGCTCTCCATGCAGGTGAAAGAAGCCATCCTTAAGCTGTGAAAACAGAAAAAACCCATCCGGGAAATTGCTACAATATTACGAGTGGCAAAATCTACAGTTTGGTACATCCTGAGAAAGAAAGCAAGCACTGGTGAACTCAGCAATGCAAAAAGACCTGGACGTCCACAGAAGACAACAGTGGTGGATGATCGCAGAATCATTTCCATGGTGAAGAGAAACCCCTTCACAACAGCCAACCAAGTGAACAACACTCTCCAGGGGGTAGATGTATCGATATCCAAGTCTACCATAAAGAGAAGACTGCATGAAAGTAAATACAGAGGGTGCACTGCAAGGTGCAAGCCACTCATAAGCCTCAAGAATTGAAAGGCTAGATTGGACTTTGATAAAGAACATCTAAAAAAGCCAGCACAGTTCTGTAAAAACATTAATTGGACAGATGAAACCAAGATCAACCTCTACCAGAATGATGGCAAGAAAAAAAGTATGGAGAAGGCGTGGAACAGCTCATTATCCAAAGCATACCACATCATCTGTAAAACACGGTGGAGGCAGTGTGATGGCTTGGGTGTGCATGGCTGCCAATGGCACTGGGAAACTAGTGTTTATTGATGATGCGACACAGGACAGAAGCAGCCGAATGAATTTTAAGGTGTTCAGAGACATACTGTCTGCTCAAATCCAGCTAAATGCAGTCAAATTGATTGGGTGGCATTTCATGATACAAATGGACAATGACCCAAAATATACAGCCAAAGCAACCCAGGAGTTTATTAAAGCAAAGAAGTGAAAAATTCTTGAATGGCCAGGTGAGTCACCTGATCTTAACCCAATTGAGCATGCATTTATTTCACTTGAAGACTAAACCAGACAGAAAGACCCACAAACAAACAGCAACTGAAAGCCGCTGCAGTAAAGGCCTGGCAGAGCATTAAAAAGGAGGAAACCCAGCATCTGGTGATGTCCATGAGTTCAAGACTTCAGGCTGTCATTGCCAGCAAAGGGTTTTCAACCAAGTATTAGAAATGAACATTTTATTTTCAGTTATTTAATTTGACCAATTACTTTTGAGTCCCTGAAATAAAAGGACTGTGTTAAAAAAATGCTTTAGTTGCCTCACATTTTTATGTAATCTTTTTGTTCAACCCACTGAATTAAAGCTGAAAGTCTGCACTTCAACTGCATCCGAGTTGTTTCATTTAAAATTCATTGTGGTAACGTACAGAACCAAAATTAGAAAAAAGCTGTCTCTGTCCAAATATTTATGGACCTAACTGTATGTGCTCTGATCATTTCAAAACACCATATACCTCTGTCTCATTAACATAAGTTACATTTTTCCCCATATACGATAGTCATGCCTCTGTTTCTCCCCCCACTGAAAAACAGACACACTATATTTGATACTGCCATGGTTCAGTCTTTACAGAAGTTCTCTCTTTTTTATTTAGAAAATTTTTTTTAATGTAATTCATTATTTTATAGAGACACTGCTGTCAACGCAGACCTGTGCACCAGCCCACCACAAATGCCTCTCAGACAAACTGCAAACTTGAGAAATGTCACCTGGGTGGGTAGTTTAAAAGATCTAATAGCTGCCTATGTTGATAGTATCTGAGAATACAAGAAACTCAGAAGAATGTAAGTTGGATATATTAACCATTCCCTTATTTGCCTGGTGGCACAGAGATCACCGCCACCCTACTGGCTTGTCAGCAAATGAAAAGGGTGAAAGTAGGAGCAAAAGTAAAATTTACAAGCTCATTTGAATATGGAAGAGGCAAATAAACAGAACTAGAATATAATGATAAATGTTTATTTGCTCTCATATACGTTGTTCGGGCTGCTATATCTAATATAGTGAGTTACACGATCAGGTACAGTGATATTTTGGGTACTAGGAAGAATTGGCTTACACCTCTTACTTCAGGTGCTATTTTAATGATAGATGGGTTTCAACTGACTGAGCGGAAAAAGCAGGAGAGGGATTGGAACATTAGAACGCTCTAGACAAGAACAGGCCATTCAACCCAAAGCAGCTTGCCAGGCCTATCCACTTAATTCTTCTAAAAAACATCAAGTCTAGTTTTGAAAGTCCCTAAAGTCTTACTGTCCTTTATGGTATTTAGTAGCTTATTCTAAATGTCGATGGTTCTCTGTATAAAAAAAAAAGCTTCCTAATGTTTGTGAGAAAATCTACCCTTAACAAGTTTTCAACTGTGCCCTGTGTTCTTGATGAACCATTTTAAAATAACAGTCTTGATCCACTGTTCCCTTCATAATTTTAAACATTTCAATCATGTCACCTGTTAATCATCTTTTGCTTAAACTGAAAAGGTTCAGTTCTTTTAATCTTTCTTCAGAATTTATCCCCTGTAGCCCTGGAATCAGTCTAGTCACTCTATGGACATTTTCTACCACTATGTCCTTTTTGTAGCCTGGAGACCAAAACTGCACACAATATCATCGAAAAGTTATTTCAGTAATTCAATAGAAACTCGTGTGAAACTCGTATATTATACAGATTCATTTCACACAGAGTGATATATTTCAAGTGTTTATTTTATTTTCATTTTGCCGATTGTGGCTTACATGTAATGAAAACTCAAAATTCAGTATCTAAGAAAATTAGATTATTGTGAAAAAGTTCAATATTGTAGACTCATGGTGTCACACTCCACTCAGCCAATCACCTAACATTCTGTTTGCCTTCATAATGGCTTCGGAATTTGATAGCGTAGAGTCCACTACGACTCCCAAATCCTTCTCATAAGGCGTACTCACGAATTTCAGATCTCCCATTGTGTATTCAGACCTAACATTTTTACTTCCTATGTGTAATACTTTACATTTACTGACATTAAATTTCATCTGCCACAAACCTGCAGGCTGTCCAAGTCCTTCTGTAATGATTTAATGTGTTCCAAATTATTTGCCAATCCACCTATCTTGGTATATCACCTGTAAACTTAACCAGCTTGTTACTTATATTCCTATCTAAATCATTTATATATATAAAATAATAAATATAAATATAAAAAATAGCAGCAAACCTAGCACTGACCCCTGCGGAACACTATTCCTAACATCAGCCAATTCTGATAAAATATCCTTGCACCAACACCCTCTGATTCCTGTGTCTGAGCCAATTGTGCACCCATCTGAAAACATCACCCTGAACTCTCACTTCTTTTAGTTTGATGCCCAACGTCTCATGTAGCACCCTATCAAATGCTTTCTTGAAAGATAAATAATACCATATGCGCCACTTTGATAGTATCTTTTTGTTGCTTCCTCACAGAATTCCAGCAGGTTAGTAAAACACTACCTCCCGCCTTCTGTACCAATGCTAACTGTTCAGAAAAACTCCTGCACTTGCCATGTGCTGCTCAACCTTACCCTTAATAATTCCTTCCATTAATTATCCTGTGATGCATATTAAGCTTATTGGCTTTTAGTTGCTTGGATCTGCTCAGTCAACCTTTTTTATATAACAGGATAATATTTGCCATTTTCCAGTCCTTTGGAATCTCCCCAGTGCGCACTGACTTCCTAAAAATGTGTCAAGGATTTATACAGTACAGTCGGACCTCACTAAATCGAACTCAAAGGGACCCGAAAAAATATTCGACTTACGGAGTTTATGAGTAAGGGAAAATGGCGTAATAGGCGCAGGATAATTAAGGACATTATTTTTCCGGCTTAATTATTATACAGTATAACTGTTTATTACATTGTCGTTTTATACGTATACATGTAGGCAACATACCGGTACATCAGCGCTTCCCGATTGGGGGTGCCAGAATCCATCGAGAAAGAAAAATTAAAAACATTATTTGTACAAAATCTTTATTTATTTATCCATTCCGAAGTAATTAAATGGGCAGGCTATTTCATATCAGTGCAATACACTGCTTGTTAAAACCAATGACTTCCGCTCTTACACGTACTTAGTGTTGCATGGGTATTATGGATTATCATATGAACCCATATTTTTTCATACTTCCTTTCAAACCAAGGGGGTGCAAAATCGGTCTCATCTGTCACAGAGGGTGTGAGCGTAAAATGAATCGGGAAGCGCTGCGGTACATGCATCTACAGTATGTACTATCGAACAGTGCAATGAAACAGGTTACCTTTAGAGAAAAAAGTCTATTAACTTTGTTTGGTGTCGATGTGCCGATGCATCTCGCTCAACAATCTCCTCAATCTCGTCAATGGACCGAAACACATTTTCCTCAAGATCCGGTGCATTGAAGACGTCATCAGGACTGTAATCTTGAACAATTTCTGGCAGTTTCTGTATTCAATGACTGCAATCTTCTTCTGGCACTTGCGCACTTTCGCCACATAGCCTATCAAACACAATTCCGTGTCTTTTCTTGAATTTGTCAAGCCAACCATTGCTGGCTTTAAATTCTGAACGGCCCAACTCTTTGGCAAATTCTTCTGCTTTTGCTTGTAAAAGCTTCCCGTCAATAGGAACGTTCCTATCCCTTGCTTGCACAAACCACTTCAAAATGCATTGTTCAATGACGGGATACTCACATTCCCTCAACCTCTTCTGATAGCCACATGACTTCTCACTGTACAGTTTCAAAATCTTTTCTTTATCTTTCAGAAAAGTGGAGAGCATACTTGTGGGAATGCCGAATTGCTTTGCAATTTCCACTTTCTTCTTGTCGCCGTTTTAGACGGCTCTGATGACGGTAACTTTTCCCGCGATTGACGTTTTAAGCTTGTGCTTACCAGTTGGCATTTTTGTGGCACATACCATACGGGAGACTATGGAGAAGCACACAGACACAAACAATATTCAAGGCTCCTCCCGACAAGAGACTGACAAAGGTGAATGGAAAATGGGTTAAAAACATCTTTCTTGAGACAATTTGGAAATTCCAGACGCCACCCGGTTGGTTATGACTCATGGAGCACCAAAGGGATGTGGATGATTCCAACCACTACCTTTAGTTTTTGGACATTTTTGGTCTCAAAATAGATGTCCTACCCTCAGAGAGTCGCTTAATTCCTTGTGGAATGCATGACGATAAGACTTTACGTCCCTTTTCTTGGTTTTCTGGACCACATGTTCTGAAATGTAGCCTCAGAATAATAACTGAAAGACCATAGAAAATTTGACTAATGGAGGTTGGGAGCCGAAAAGTTTTCGATTTGAGTAGATCTAAATACATTGGTCTTATGGCAATTCGACCAGGGACTAACGAGCAATTCGACATTGGGAGGTTTTTGACTTAGGGAAGGTCGACTTAGCTAGGTCCAACTGTATATGTAATCGGTAGCCTCCTTAAAAACTTGAGGGTAAATATTACATAATTATAATTATAAATTATAATTTCCAAATCCTTCAGTACCTTCTTAGTAGTCCCGTTTACCACTGGGAAGTTATCCACTTCCTCACTTGTGAGGACCTCAGAAAAATGTTTAGTGCATCCACTATTTCACTGTCTGTATCTTAATTCCCCTTTACTATTTCTAATGCACTTCACCTCCTCCTTGACTGTTCTTTTAACTACTAAAATACTGAAAGAATTTCTTAGGGTCAATTTTTGCCTTATCTGCTAAATTCCTCTCCAACTAACTTTTAGTTTCCCTAATAACCTTCTTAATGGCTGCCCTCATGTTCTCATATGCCCTACAACTCATTTTGGACTTATTAATCTCATATGCTGCTGCAGCTTCTTTTTTTTTAACTCTTTAGTAACCCACTGTTATCCTCTTTAATAAAATCCCTGTGTGTGTCCAGGTGTCCGTGTGTGTGTCTTCTGGTGAAGTGCGCATGTGCGGGCCGCACAGCGCATTGCACCGTGCCCCGCCCATGTGCATGGCTCCGTGGACTCACACACACTGGATGCCGGGCACACAGTGAATGGCCTAGCCGCTGCCGCTCAAGATAAGCAAATAAAGCACACACACTGGAAGCTGGGCACACATTGAATGGCCTTGCCACGGCTGCGCATGATAAGAAATAAAGGACACCATTGCTGGGGAGAGTGCTGATTGGGTAGTCGCGGCCGTGCATATAAAATCCATTGCTGGGGAGATGCCACACATACAATAATCATCTGCACGCCAGCACAGATTAAAATACTTGCAGGGGAACTAAACAGTACTTGCTGGGGAGATGCCACGGGCACGATTATCAGCTACACGACACACATTACATCAGTTGTTGGGGACACTCTGCTGATTGCCCACTGTTGTGACAGAAAATTAAAGTTGTATTACGGACATCAAAGCCAGTATTACTGTCAGAGAAAATTACAGGAATTTTACGGAAATACAAACCAGTATTACTGGGAGAGAAAATTAATGACACACAATACAGTGATGCATATTACAGCCATGTACAAGCCAGTATTACTGTAAGAGAAAATATCACGGACGTATCTACTAATAACATGCCACCCAAAAAAAAAAGGACATGTCAAGTAGGACAAAAGACACAGACAATCAAATCCTACATAAGCAACATCTCCTGCAAGATCGGTCAGCTCAACAAGTAAACATCAACAAAAGAAAGGCTGAAAGACAAAGAAAAATATGAGCAAATAGATCGATTGAAGAAAAAGAAAATGAGCATCAGAAAAATGCTAAAAGAGAAAGACTCAGAAGAGCAAACCTTAGAAAAAGTTGGCATTTACTTGCCAGAACCAGTATTCAGCCACGGTTAGTTATATGTTGCATTATCAAGAATTAGAAGTTTTCCAGATGTTGTTGTCAAGGTTGTAGATGGTCCTGAACAAAGCAAACTGTTGCCAAACTCAGACAGAATATTTACAAGAAATGTCTATAATGAAATTGTATTGAAAAATTTCATGAGGTAAAAAAATATAAAATTTTACCTAAATATCTTCTTCAGATATTGTGTCTTACAGATTGTTACAAAGTTTTACACTAAGCCAATATTAATTATACTTACTGTATTGTCATATACGTTTCTATTTTATTTTTATTTTACTTTAGGCTTCTTGCAAAAATATTTTTGACAAAAAAAAAAAAATTAAGAAACCGAATGAGGTCAAGGTCCCATGCCATTTAATATAGACTGTTCCTACTAATGTTCATGCACTACTGTTCTAGCGCCCGTTATTGTAACGGGCTTAATGTCTAGTTTTTTTAATAACCTATTAATTCTAAACTTAGGTATGGAGATTGACATACAGTGCAATTAAAACTAAAAACATGTGATCAAGACATTGAAATGTGGACTGAATTTGTCCATGTCACGTCCCAGGAAAGTTAAGTTACATCATTCTGACTGTCTCAGCAACAGAAATAATTTACTTTGTACCAACATCTTAATGATGAATCATTCGGAATGCTGGTGACTTCAAATAAGGAATCAAGTGACTATTAGGCATGTTCAATTTACGGATACTACAAGCAGGACCTGCTCTATTGAAATATTAAAGACTTTATATATAAACATGTAGTACAATCTGACCAGGACTGACCTCATCTTACTGTCACCTACAAGCCTGTTATTGACAGCAGCAGCTCTCTGTTATCCTAGCCAGAAGTCTTTATGTGCTTTTGTAGGGGTGGTTGTTTGTTTCTATACCATGGGGACAAATAAAGTATAACCTAATCTAATATACATAAAATACAATTGTACATAAAATTACGGAAACTCCCACTCACAATGCACCCTTAACTTTTCATGTTAAAAGTCAGTGATCATAGTGTTTATAACTTACAAACTTATTTTAGAAAAATGAAAGGTACAACACTGAATGTAACATGTTTAAATGTTTTGTCCATTTGTACCCTCTTCCAATTAATAATAAATGCTCTGTTTAAAGACCTCAAAACATGACAACTAGGACTTTATTCAACTCTGTAACTCATTCATTCTACCTAAACAAATACCAAAACGCCTTGTATTATGTCAGGAGTATTGATCCGCTACCAAAACGTGGGCTTCTCTGAGCAATTGGCTAAAGATTTGAAAATAAAAATACAGGTCTTTGAGAAAGCAGAGGACATGAAGTCAACGCAAAATCTTATCAATTTTCTTTAAAACTGCTAAGTGTAAGTAACGGCACGGGATCCGAGAAAGTATTGTGCTACTAGGATTTGTGTTGCCAACATGCTTGCATCGTTTGTGCATTAGCAGCCAAGTGTCTGTCTTTCTTAGGAGGTTTCCTTTTGCTGGAGTGCTGGCCTTGCTTGCGTATCCTCGGAGCTGGAGCCCTCACTCCAACTCTACTTCTCATTTCCGTGCAGGACAGACACACACACACACTCGCACAAGTAGAACTCGATTTAATTTCAAAGGCGGTGGTGGTGCTCAAACAAAGAATGCTGGCAGTTACCTCCAGTTCGCCCTCTGGGGGTCGCTCCGAGTGCTAACTGGATGATAACATGCATACAACACAGTAAGATCACCCCCCCCACCCTACCCAGAAGGGGGTGCGTTAGGGCTGATTTCACCCTACAGTATTTTTAGTCGACTAATGAGAAACATGTGTACCAAGTTTCATGAAAATCACTCCATCTGTTCAGACGTGATGCTAGAGCACAGATACACACACAGACAGACAGACAGACAGACAGATAGATAACGCCTCCAAGAACTGAAATGAAGGACCACATTTTTTTTTCTTGCATTGTTAAGTACTGAACTCTACAGAGACCACTAAAAGTGATTTTTAAGACTCTCCTCCACTCATTGTATTTTGAAATTTTAACAAGGGATTACCAATAGTCTACTACTTAATTTTTAAAATTAACATGTATATATACCAAATGCTTAATTATTTTAATGAAAACACAGTGGAGAAATTTGATATGGAAAGCAAAAATGCTTTCAATACTTTACATTTACAAAAAGAATGAACATTTGAAGTTAGTCACGAGATCAATACAACTGATTGTCAAAAAAGAGAAAAATAACTCACAGATGGTTCCAAGTCAATGTAAAGTTTAAGCCTGCTTCATGGCTGACCAGTCCTGTTTATAGTTTCTGCAAGTGTATTTAAGGAAGGTTCTCTATAACCTTTTGCTATTGATTAAAATTACTAGTACTAAAATTAAATTTTAGATGATTATTTTATTGTACTTAACACTGGTCTTTCTTATGTCATTGTATATTCTGCATTAGTCTGCCAATTTCTAAAACTATTCTAAAAATGACGATAAAACAAACAAATTTATCAAAACTAAAAACAATGTAACACTGGTGCACTGGACTCGTGATAGGCCAACGATGGCATGGAGGGACACTTTGCAAAATGCTTGTGTTGTGGTGATAAACAGGACTCTCCTGTTATGATGTACTGTTGTACAAAAATGTGTCAGCCTTGGCATGTTATTCCTATCAGTAACTAGAGAGCGTGTTAGAGCCAACCCTCTCAACTTTGATGAGTGAAAGTGACAGTTTTATTTCAAGTTGTATTTCATGACGGTTTGCAGGAATGTTGCGGACAAAATGAAATAAACAAACAACAAAAAACATATCTTGTGACACATTTATTTATTTAGGCTCTCATTTCATGACACATTTATTTATGCTCACATTTCCCAGTACTTTTATTTATTTACTTTTTTCCGAAATATTCCTCCATACTTATGCGTTTTCGAAGTGTCCCTTTAATTCTTTGAGCAATTTTTTACATATACAAAAAATATATATATTTATTTTTAATTACAACCTGTACTTCCTGCGATTTGTTTTAAAATTTTGCTATTTTTTGTATTTATAAGAAAATGTAAACTTTCTTTCAGTAATTCCTTTGGTAAAACAAACTAACTGACCTTTTCTTAATTTATATAAAATACAGATGGGCACCCATGCATCAGAAAGGCACACAGCAGAGCGAAGAGCTGGAAGAGGGGGCAGGATGCACAGGACTAAAGTAATGAGAGCGTTTGACTTGTTTAAGTAATCGTGAATTTTGCATATGCATCACAGGCATGTAAAGTGCCACATTTCCACTTTTCTATAAAAATCCTGCTTTTGTGGAGGCTGTGTCAGTGCCTAAGTCATAAGCACTGCATGCCTTGGAGAAGTAAAGCAAGCAAATATAATAATAAAGAATCAAACAAAGGCACATTAAGTACAAAAGTACATCTAGTAGCACTTAGAATTTTTAACCAACATTCCAATATATTTGAATACTTATTTGTAATAAGTATTTGAACCTTAATTCTTGTATAATATGACAGCTCTTACAGCATACAGACTCGGGTTATAGTCTATGTTTCTGCCCATCTCCCAACTGTCTGGCTAAGAACTGCAGCAATAGTCAATAATTATATTGGTACAGGAATATTTTCATGCAACACTGGAGAACATTTATTAGTTATACTTACTCAAAAATGCCATGTGAAGCAATTTAAAGGCAATCTTCAAAATTGGAATGGATTTTAGTTTAAAGGAGTTGATTGGCAAAAACCCAATACAGAGAAGTTGATAGATAGCAAGCTAGAAAATGTGTGTCATCTAGATTTGCTTATCTCAACCTAAAGTACAAAATATATTTGTTTCATTTCATGAATCAACAGCTAAAAGTACTTGCTGCACCAAAATTTTGATTAAGGTATGGACAATGAAATCATATGTAACAGTGATGTGCGATCACGAGACTTGTAACAAGCTTCATCTGCATAAACAACTTGGTGATGAGGCATGCAAAACTATAACAAAACAGTGCTGCCTACAAGGAAAGAAGAAAAAAAAAAAATGTTGCAGAGACAGGACAATCATAGCGATAATATACTGGGAGCTGTATAAACATTTAGGGCATCCACAAAAATAGTAAACAGGGATTCCACACTTTAGTTTAGAAACAAAATGTTTCAGAAGTGAGGCTAAATATATCCTTGCCTTCATAATTAGACCTATTACTGTGATAAGATGACAGCACAAAACATTTCAGTAATTGTTAAGGCGGCTTACCAAAGCCTCTACTTCTTCAGATGTCTAAGTGTACATTTCTCCACCTGTTTTCACTAACTTTTACGACTGTGTAGTACAATCTACTCTTACCGGAGGCATATCATCTTGGTATACGGCACAAGCTCAGCTCAAAAGCATAAGATCTCAGGCATAGATTAATAACAGCACCAAGTATCCTTCTGTACATAGACATAACAAATAAAAGACATCGTCATTTCACACTGTCTCTTCTCTCATTCCATCCTTCTGACAAACTGTATATGACGATTCAAACTTACACTAGCAGATTCAGAGACCATTTCTATCCCTATGCCATAATGTTACTAAATAGCCAGTAACAACAAATGCAGTATGTGCATCTATATATACAATTCACTAAGCCAAGACACCCATGGAAAACATGCCGGAAGAGGCGTGAATTCACTAAGCAAGCACTAACCAAGTAAGACACCTATGGCGTACGCAGGAAGGAGTCACGGCCAAAAACTAGTAGTAAGCAGTCTTTAAAAAACGAGTTTTAGGTTACGACGAACGACCGCGTGCACCATAGCAAACTGTTTTACACGCTACATACAGCAATTCGCATCCGTGACAAACATGCGTCTTCTTAGATGCTCCTGCAGGAACACAGAAAGTCTACGTGAGTCACAGGTGCATCTGGACTGTGCAAAAACGACGACTCATGTGACGAGTTGGAGGTGGGCACATGAGCGATGGCGGTCCGCCAGTTTTCAGTCACGAACGATTGTGTGTTGGTTCGTTCCATGCATTTTTACAATTTTGCTTTTCTTGCTGATTTATTACATTACCGATTTTTCAAATGTTAATTTTCTCCCTGTGCTAAAAATCATTAAAAAACCGGCCTGATTATGCGGCGTATGGTACGCCGCGGGTTGGCTAGTATTGTATATAATTGCAAATATATGGTGCATTTTATCAGTGCTTTTTGAGTGTGCCTTTAATTGGCACCGCATTGCTGTCATTATTCTGAGCAGACCAACAAGTAAGGTACTCATTATACTAGGTTCATGACAATTAACATGAACTTGAAGAAGAAAATTCTCTCTAAGCATTGGAAACACTCAGTATAATGGCAGAATTCAAGAGCTGCAAAAAAAAAAAAACACACTCCCCTAGGGCCAAAAAGTTATTACGTAGGGAGCCAGACAAGATATAAAGAGCATTGCTAGACTTATTTTCAAAGATGTATTTTTTCTCGCTAAATATGACAGATACACTGCATTTGTGTAATAAGATGCTGATTATTACTCATGAACATTCTTGGCTTGAAAAACTGACATATTTTATAAGTTTAAGGTTTTTGTTTTACATTTAGAGATGTGCCCTTTGGATACCACTTTAAAATGCAAACATTTAAAAAAAATATAAAAATTTTCACTTTAGAACTCAGCTTAATGTGGCTAATGTACAATTGTGAAACAATAATTGACTTGAAAAATACGGACCTTATCTTTTAAATAATTTTTATAAAACTATATTTTCCAAAATTTAACTATAAACATGAATTCACAAAACACTTTGCCAGAAGAAGTATACTTTTTAATTTGACCGTGTGTACTGTATAGCTGTATGCATTGTTGTTTAAAATATTTTACATCCTGCATTGTCTGAAGGACTGATGTCTCAGTTTGCATCCTAGTATGTCTTGACACTGGCAAGCAAATTTAAATCCTGCGATTTTGCCAGCAGTAATAGACAATTGAAACTGACAACAAAAATTGCAGTTAGGTTGCTTCCACTAAAAACTGCTATCATCTAATACAAAAAAATCTTACCTTGTCTTGCAACGTCTGCACCAGCATTTTGTTCACATTCATCTTCACTGTCACCTCAGGTCGACTAGCACATACATAACAATTGGGATTTGGGGGGTCCAAAGCACAAGGTACAAGCAGTTTCTTCCGTGGATTTGGCTGCTTGTTCAGAAACACCTAAATAAAGAAAATGTTTTCCTTTCAGATTTTCCTGTTTATAATCCAATGTACAAAAAAGTCACCATATAAAAACTTACCGTTTTACACTGTTCAACTGTCCCCGACAAAATCTTCAGAGCCTCCAACACAATTAATCCTGCAATCACTGCATTTGTAGTAGCAATTGCTGGTATTATGTTTCCGGCCATGGCTACAAAGACAAGTGTTAAACTATTAAGAGAACTCTAACCTTATTTACCATAGATCCCATAAAACAGAAAATAAAGGGACCATTTTTTGATGATTAATGTAACATGCATCAAATTGTCCTGTCCAGAATATTTAATTTGGTGCAAAAATATGCAGAAACAGTTTATATATGAAACCCTAGTAACTTTTTCTTTGTGTTTATAAAAGCAAACAAGCTTAAACTTTATTTGGTTAAGCAACTTTAACATCCATATTAGAAACTACAAGATCTATTTTAAAAGCATAACACACCTGGAAAATTTCATCAAAAAATTTAATTTTCTAAAAATGCACAAAGGAAGTTGTTTTTGTTCATATGTTACATCTATTAATTTATCAGGCTTGTTAATTACCGATTTGTAGGATTATATCATTCTTCAGTGTTGTGCAGAGTAAAATGAACATTTGCAGCAATCTTCACACTTATCAAAAACTATATAGCAAAATGACTGAAAATAACAGTCAGAATTGAGCATAAAAGTTACCCTTGAAAATTTTACACACTTTTTGTTCTATGAAAAGACTCCAAAAGTCCATTTATTAAAGAATATAAAATAAAACTACGACAAGAGAGAGCACTAAAGGACCACTTTGGTTATATAACTTGCATCAAGACATCTAGTATCTAAATAAAAAACAACTAAATCCCCGATTTTCTCACCTTATGCATTCCATTTAACTTGCAAAAAATACAATCATTTTTAAAACAGTTTAAGAGGGATGAGAGAAAAGGGGAATTATGTTGCACAACAGAACTGTGTATAATCTTTCTTAATCTGATGCATAATATAACATACATTTCACATCAAATTTGCTCTTCATATTCATGCTGAAAATGTGCATACGAAGATTGGCTGCTGCAGTCACAAAGTCCATTGATGGGGGGTCATCCTATTAAAAAATAAAGGTAATACATAATTGCTTAGAGCAAGTATAAATTTTCTCAGATGAAGTAAAAGAGGGTGTATGCCTTCATAACAACACTTGTAATGGGTAAACAATATTGAAAATGTTATTAAATGTTTGATGTATATAGCTGTTGCTATATTATAAATTATGGTGCTTGTATACCTCACATTGTTTTAAAAAACAAAAATAGACACAGTAGGATGGTAGGGTTAAGATAAAATTAAGAAAAAAAGAGGAAAAACATTCCATCTTCTTATTCAGTGATATGCATTTTGTATTCAAATAGCTATGCTTTATGGCATTAGAAACAGTCCAGAGTTCTCCAAGATACATATACAACCATAAATAGTAATAACTTACCTTGTCCCATACAAGTTCTGCCTTTTCTCCTTTTTCTGCTAATCGAGCACGTAAAGTCTCCACACTTTTTGCAAACAGCACTGCACAGCTTTTCAAGTCCAGTATTTGTTGATCTTTCAGACCCACAACAGTAAACTCTGCCTTTGAGTCACAGCTCTCTTATGAACAACATAAATTTAAAAAGAAAAAAAAAGAAAAGAAAATAAACCTCAAATGAAACATCACAGTTTTGTACAGCATAAATAATATAACCATTCAAATCTTAAGATTACAAGAACACTTCTTACAAGCACCATTATAAACATAAATCGACGTGGGGGGGGTGGGTGTAATTAAATATTTAAAAGAAAGAACTACTTGCATACTTTTGTTAATTCCCATCTGAACAAAAATAAACACTAATTTATATTCAAATAAAGAATGCTGCATCGTAAACAAAAAATATTCTTCTAGGATTAACCTAAACTTCTATTAAGTGCCTTTCTTTGTGATACACTATACGTTTATTTTACCATTGGCTTATTTATTTAGTGCAATTGCTCTCCACTAACCCAGAAATTCACTTTGACACAATACAAAATGTCAGAAAACATGTGACGAGACTTCTCCAAGTTGTTTTAGGCTAATGATAGACTTACATTATCAACGACCTGAGGCAACAAGTCTTGCACATGCATCTTTTGGTGATAATAAGCAAGGGTGGGCGATATGGCCTAAAGGTTATATCACAACAAAATTAAAAATGTTCATGGTAACTATTTTATATATTATAAAATATAATATATAAAAGTGAGTATGAAAGAAGTTAGATCGCCACAATCTTAAACCAGATATAAATGTAGTGTAATTAATTTTTAGTTGTTTTATCAGGTTTTTAAATTAATATTTTATTTGTTTAAACTGCAGGATACCGTACCTGTGGATATGTTGCTGCCAGCCAAGATATTGAAGAAAAGAAGTTGGAACCGCAAATAGATGAAAGACAAATACTGTATTTCATTAATGAAAGAAAAAAATATTTTGTTTATGAAAGTACTGTATGTATTATTTTTGAAGTTGTTTAAATATATTATATGTATTTCAGACTTTGGCAAAGCATGGAAACATCTTATTTTTGTCCTAATTTATGTTCGCACATAAGCCTTCCATATTATTAGAGTTTTTGATTATCCAAGGTGGCCTCAGTCCACATTACCTTGGATAATCAAGACTGTACTGTATTTCCATACCTTTCAGTAGAAATCTCAACACTTTTAATACATGGTCTCTCTATTTTAGGGCACCATAATGTTTGGGACACAGTAATGGTAGGTATATTAAATCAGTCCTATTTTACTTTGTTGCATATACCTTGTATGCATTGACTGTGATTCATAGGCATTACCAGGTGAGAAGTGTCCTTCTCTAGTTAACCTTTTCCAAGCATCTAATGCAGCCATCTTCAGTTCTTGCTTGTTTCACTAAGTTTTCTCTTCAGCATATGGAAGGCCTGCTTAAATGGATTTAAACTGAGTGACTGGTTTGGCCATTCAAGAACTTATTTTTGGGATCATTATGTTGATGTAGGATGAAGTGCTGTCCAAGCATTTACTGGAGCTTGAGCAGATGTTTCTAAACACCTCAGAATTCACTGTGTAACTACCATCAGCAGTTACATCTTTCATCACAGAAGTGTGACAGTCATACAATCCATAACATCCCCACGATCATGTTCAATTAACAGATGAGGTGATATGCTTTGGTTCTTGGGCAGGTTTCATCTCCACACTTTGATCTTGCCATTACTCTGATACAGGTTAATCTTTGTCTCATCTGTCCACAAAACTTTTTCCAGAAATCTGCAAGCTCTTTTAAGTACTTTTTCACAAACTTTAATCTGGCCATCCTGTTTTAGTGGCAACTTATGATTTGTATCTTGGAGCGTGGGCTCTGTAAGTCTGTTCATGAAGTTTTCTGCAGATAATAATTTGTCACAAACATAACCTGCCTCCTGAAAACTATTTCTAATCTGTTAGACAGCCATTTGGGGCTTTCTCATTACCATAGCGAGGATTCTTTTGTCATCAGTAGTGAAGGTCTTCCTTGCCCTATCAGTCTCTTTATGACTATCTTTATGATATTCCAGACCACTGATTTAGGTAATTCTAAGATTTTTACCAATGTCTGTAATGTTTTATTCTTGGTTTTCAGCCTCATAATGGTTTCCTTGATTTTCACTGGCAAAGTTCTTTATGTTGAACAATGGCAACTACAGTCTCCAAAGGTAGTCTGTAAGTAGAAGCAAGCCTAGGTATCTTGTGCATGCAATACTGAAGCAAAAAAAATTACCTCAGTAACCACAAAAACCTGTGACTGGAAGTGCACCAAACTTTATGGTGCACTGAAATGGTGGGACCATGTATAAACAAATATTGTCATTTTTACAAGCACTTTAATCACATCCTAATTATATGATTTGTAATATTAAAGGAAAAGAGTACTAAATTAAGGAAAAGGGCGTCTTTGTTCCAAACATTATGAAGGCCACTGTACATGCATATGCTTGTACTTTTTGGACTGAATCCAGTTTAGGTGCTTCTGCTGGCCCAAGTTTATAGATTGACAGTGAATAATTCTGTGATGTTTCTTTTCATAAGGACCACTTTAATCAACTAAAAAAATAATCCATTCATATAGGGCCTTTCCCCTTGCTCAAAAAGTGTTTCCTAGAGTAAAGAAAGCTTTCCCACTTATCACATGGCTGATTTTCAAAATCAAAATCCTACAGAAGCGGATACAGTAGAATTTTTAAGAGAGCCATTTTTAGTGTTTTCCAGTTTTTTTGAAGTCTGCCTGTTAATTGCATTAATTTGGATTTTTACCATACATGTTATATACATCAGTTTTCATTACGAGTTGTAGTTTTCAAAAATGTCTAGTACAGGCTTGTATATATTATAGTTTAGCTAAAATGTGGTACAAATGGCCATAAATTGGTAAAACACATTTCAAATTTGTAGTTTTCCATTGAAAAAATACAAAACATTGACAGATCCAACAGTTTTGGAAATATAAAATTGCAAAGACATGCCTTCAACATGTTTTCTCAATATCACTCAACATACAGTATTCCACTCAAAACTTGATGAATTAAATCCATTTATTTCTTACTGCAAAAAATCGTAAAATTATTTACATGTCCCACTGTTCAAACCCATTCCTGTCTAGATGAGACAAAATGGCACACTATATTTCTTGCATTGCCAAGCAGTTTCCTGCTAGCGGTTCACCCATTTCATTCTCTCAGATGTGGTCCTTGTACTGGGACAGACAGAAAAACACACACACAGTGCCTGAGCAGCAGGAATCTGCAGAGACACACCATGTAATTGAGCTGCTAAAGCATAGTTTTCTGCATTTCATTGGCTCTGTGTCCTTTGCTTTGTAGATCTCATTGTGAAGAATACATTTTTTGTTAGCAATGTTAATAAAATGTCTACATAATGCACAATACTATACTAGAATTATGTGGTGGCTGGTATAATACAAAATATGTTCATCAGGAAGATCAACCAGTCATGTGTATATAGTACTAAATTACTGATTTCTGACATGAAATGTCTTTTATAGCTCAGTGTCATTAATCACCCTTAACTCTCCTTTGAACAGTGTTTCCTGGATGGCATTCATGTGTAGTATTTCTAAAAACTCAGACATATATGTGTGAGTAAATACAAATAAAATATTTTTAAGTGTTTAACTATCTTCACATACAGTGGGTACAGAAAGTATTCAGACACCCTTCATTTATTCACTCTTTGTTATATTGCAGCCATTTGCTAAAATCATTTAAATTAATTTTTTTCCTCATTAATGTACACACAGCACCCCATATTGACATACAAAAAAAAGAATTTTTGAAATTGTTGCCGATTTATTAAAAAAGAAAAACTGAAATATATCACATGGTCCTAAGTATTCAGACCCTTTGCTCAGTATTTAGTAGAAGCACCCTTTTGAGCTAATACAGCCATGTGTCTTCTTGGGAAAGATGCAACAAGTTTTTCACACTTGGATTTGGGGATCCTCTGCCATTTCTCCTTGCAGATCCTCTCCAGTTCTGTCAGGTTGGATGGTATACATTGGTGGACAGCCATTTTTAGGTCTCTCCAGAGATGCTCAATTGGGTTTAAGTCAGGGCTCTGGCTGGGCCATTCAAGAACAGTCACAGAGTTGTTGTGAAGCCACTCCTCCGTTATTTTAGCTGTGTGCTTAGGGTCATTGTCTTGTTGGAAGGTAAACCTTCGGCCCAGTCTGAGGTCCTTAGCACTCTGGAGAAGGTTTTTGTCCAGGATATCCCTGTACTTGGCCGCATTCATCTTTCCCTCGATTGCAACCAGTCGTCCTGTCCCTGCAGCTGAAAAACACCCCTACAGCATGATGCTGTCACCGCCATGCTGCACTGTGGGGACTGAATTGGACAAGTGATGAGCAGTGCCTGGTTGTCTCCACACATACCACTTAGAATTAAGGCCAAAAAGTTCTATCTTGGTCTCACCAGACCAGAGAATCTTATTTCTCACCATCTCAGAGTCCTTCAGGTGTCTTTTAGCAAACTCCATGCGGCTGTCATGTGTCTTGCACTGAGGAAAGGCTTCCAACAGGCCACTCTGCCATAAAGCCCTGACTGGTGGAGGGCTGCAGTGATGGTTGACTTTCTACAACTTTCTCCCATCTCCTGACTGCATCTCTGGAGCTCAGCCAAAGTGATCTTTGGGTTCTTCTTTACCTCTCTCACCAAGGCTCTTCTCCCCCGGTAGCACAGCTTGGCCGGACAGCCAGCTCTAGGAAGGGTTCTGGTCGTCCCAAATGTCTTCCATTTAAGGATTATGGAGGCCACTGTGCTCTTGGGAACCTTAAGGGCAGCAGAAATTTTTTCGTAACCTTGGCCAGATCTGTGCCTTACCACAATTCTGTCTCTGAGCTCTTCAGGCAGTTCCTTTGACCTCATGATTCTCATTTGCTCTGATATGCATTGTGAGCTGTAAGGTCTTATATAGACAGGTGTGTGGCTTTCCTAATCAAGTCCAATCAGTATAATCAAACATAGCTGGACTCAAATGAAGGTGATCTCAAGGATGATCAGAAGAAATGGAAAGCACCCGAGTTAAATATATGAGTGTCACAGCAAAGGGTCTGAATACTTAGGACCATGTGATATTTCAGTTTTTCTTTTTAAATAAATCTGCAACAATTTCAAAAATTCTTTTTTTTGTCTGTCAATATGGGGTGCTGTGTGTACATTAATGAGGAAAAAAATTAATTTAAATGATTAAATGATTTTAGCAAATGGCTGCAATATAACAAAGAGTGAAAAATTGAAGGGGGTCTGAGTACTTTCCGTACCCACTGTGGATCCAACCCCTCCAGAAAATGCAATTATTCATTCAATATCAAACTATCTAGTTTAGAGAAACTGTCAGCTAAATCATCACTATCCAAATAGCATTTGTTTGGTGGTAAATGCTTTTGGCCAGGCTATTTCAGTAACAATGCAGACTTTATCAGTCTCTCCGTATAAATGAATGATGATCCATTTACTCTGTAGTAATTCACATCCTTTTTCTGATGATTCATTTATGCACTTTGAGGTAATACAAGCCCTTTTCCTTTCCTCTAAAACATGCAGGTGAAACAGAGGACTAGGCAGAGCTACTGTAAACACATACTGATTTGAAGCAAAATTAAGTCTGATCTTGTCACTTAAATGACAGGAGATAGTCAATTTGGTGTTAGCTGACAGAAGATGTCTGGAACTTCTAACAGTGTCAGTTAAAACCGATTTTTAAACATTTATAAAAAGTTTGTGACTACTAAACACAGTGTTGTGTTCTTTTGGTACTACTTTCCAAACGCATAATTTTGCACTGTATACTCCAAGCACAAAAAAGCTTTTACTACCATCTGAGCATACAATTTCTTCAATGGAAGAAAATGCATCTATTTATAAACATGGAAAGCAGCATAAAGACAGGACAGAAAGCATTTGCTCTAGCTGGATATTTGTTTTATGCTAGACATAATAAGACCCATGGTCTGCAAAAAGTTCCACTGTTGTCTCATCTTTCCCAGACCCTCGGAAATGGTTTTGTAAATCTTAGAAATTGAACCTTTTTTGTGATCTGTTCAGGAATTTACTTTAATTATAGCAACAAGAGCTTGTTGAATCTTGATACCGACAACTTGACTGATACATAGCTAAGTTTAAAATAAGTTATTTTTAAAATGACCAAAACTAATGTAAGAAAATAGTTTATAAAAGTCTGGTTGTGTTCAATTATACGACTAGTGATGCTTTTAACAGGGTTGATTTAAGTATGGACAACTACATCTTTTCCAATGAGTTCCAGTTAGTGTTGCATAACTTTGTTCACTAAAACACACGCAGCAAAAAAACAAACACCAAAAAAAACCCCAACTTATTTGTTCAAAGAAGAGAACTCCATCTAATATTAGATTTTAGTTAAGGACATAAAAACATTCAGGGTCTAAAATTTACAACAGGGGAGATCAAGAAGGGTAAAATTACTTTTTCACAGTAGTGTTCCCCCACCAAAACACACCTGGATGACTTTCTTCAAATCCCTATTGCAGTACAGCTAGTTTACCTGGTCAAGTTCAGCCACTCTGTTCTTACAGTAATGAATTAACATGCATCCCTAACACATGTAAGCAGGCAAGCAAGTTTCATTGATTTTTATTAATAACTTGAGTGCCCGAAAAAGACAAACCGGGTAACATAAAATGCAACACTTTTGCTGCATTCACTATACAGTGGAGCTGGGAAGTCAGCAGTTGCAACTGAATCATTTGAGACCTTGGCATAAACATTGACGTCCAAATGAAAGCTGGTATTTGGCTGCTGTTCCAGCAACAAACGCTAACTAATAGATCTATAATCCCAATCAAAGAAGAAACCAAAAGGACTAGAGACACACAAAAAGTATGTTGTCATGTCTGAAAATTATTTTTTGGAATCTTGGCAATGATAAACAGCACAAATTTTGCTTGGAAGCTGCATTTAAAAAATCTGCACAAAGTAACCGTTAAGCGCAATGTATGAATAGTACATGAAGTAGCAAACATCAGTTAAGTCCGTCACAGTTAATTCTGGTAATGTTAATGTTTATCTTCTAAATATTTAAAATAATGGATTTGGGCATTTCTCTTAAATTATTCTAATAAATAAATCAAACCTATAAAGTGTTACTGTACTTACTGTCCGCAGTGTACACTGCCATTTTGGAATGACATCATAATCTGAAGTCAGACAAACTTGGACTTCAAAGACCAGGACTGAGTTTGCGAGTAGTAATACCAAGTTTGGAATGTGCTTTCTTTGTACTTTCAAAGTCTGATGTCAGAAATTGTGGGTTCCGAGTTTTAGTCGATCAAATACAGCATAACAATACAAGTTGACAGTGAAAAGAAATTTTACACCTGCTACCCCTCTCCTTAGCTACTAGGTATACTGTTAATAAAATTTTCACATCCAGTGTTTACTTTCTGGCAATATCATGGAATCAGAGATTGCAGAAAGGGTCTAAAAGGAGAGACCAAGTAAATCAGATTCCCTCATTAAAAGAAAACTCAACTAAATGACTCTTAAGTAAACACTAAACAAACAATGCTTTACCGATACATTTAACTCATGTAATGAACATTTTGAACTTTTACAATTTTTGGCGGCAACATTAAATGTAATACAGTATTCAAATAACTTTTTTTTAAACTAAAAAAGCAACTCAGACATTGTACAAAATGTACTTGCCAAACACAGTGTAGTAAAGAAACAGAATATTAAAAGTGGTTAATATTAACTATTTAACATTTTTAAAAATAAGATCCTTACCAATGGTGTAGACTTCATTCCAATCGAGAGGAACTGGAGCTTTTCTTTTCCTCCACAATTTGTCCATAGTGAGCAAGTATTTTATGTCATCTTTAAAAAGCTTAAAAAGTATTTAAGCATAAAACAATTAATGGAGAATATAGGTACATTTTTTTTTATTTTTAAACCATCAAGGTACTATTACCTTATTAAAAAGCTTTACTGTATCATATCCAGTGGATTTTGCCCAGTCTTTTGTTGAGACTCGTTTAATGTCACCATCTTTATTTGAAGCACCAGCTCTTGCTGCTGCTTCTTCTGGCTCCCCTTTAAAACACCACAAAAAAGAACTATAGTTAAAATATTTTTTTAGAACTGTGCCTCTTTGCTTGGTTTTTAAAAATGCACAGAGAACGAACTCCAAAAATAAGAGATTAGATTTTAGCTAACAAAACAAAGCACATTAGGCTGTACAGTATAAGCAAAGCATATGTCATTATTTGATAAAATCTTTACCTGAAAACAAAGTCATGTAATTGACATGGAAGAAGTGTATCCTACAGCTAAATTTGATACACTGTCCTATATTTCATAATATTATTATAGTATCAAGGTATTAATTCAATATACACTTACTGATTTTTTTAATACACTTTTTAAATACTTTGTCCTACTTAGTGTAGGTTTTTACTTATTTGTGCAGAAAAAAACCCAGGCAAAAAACATGTTATTTGTTTACAAACTATGTTGTATTCAAAATATTTTGTTTAACATGAATACCAGAACCTAGAAAATGTAAATAAGTAAAATAAGAGAAAATAACACATTAATAGTCTCAAAGAAGAAATAAAAATAACACACGTATGCAGGTGGCAAAAATTTTACCCCACAATGTATGTGTGTGACTAAATACAATCATTTCATAATATAAAGTTACATTCTAAAACTAATTTAGTGGTTAGGATGGCATGTAGACACACAAGTGCTCAGAGCAAGGAGATAATCCCAAATAAATTGCCTTTTCTTGGTAAACCAGCTTTTTTGTTCTTAGTGAATTTCAGTACTTTGTCTACAGTTGTGTCCTTGGCAGTTATGTTAAAAAATAGCCCATGTCTTATTTTTAAATCAAACTTTCAGTGATTCATGTACAAATGGTTTGAACAAGCCACTGTATCTTTTATAAGTTGCACTGAGGAAAAACAAAACTTAAGGCTATAAGGCTTTTAGAGACACTAAATTATTCAATATCGCCTGCACTTGAAAAGTAAATTCAAGTAATTTGCCAAAGATGAACGACAGCAGATGTTCAACTTGACTTCAAACTAAAATGTTCCATGTCCCATTTCCAGAAAATTGCTCCATTCCTCAACCTGAATAAGTCATTAAAACTTGCTTAAATGCTAAAAGAACATGCCTCTCAATAATTAGTAAAATATTGTCTAAAGGAATTAATAATGATGCATGTGATCAAAGCTGCGCCAGCCAATTTTATGCCAATTTCTTCCACTTCCAATTTCACAAAAATACTTACAAGCTGCTTCAGGGTCTGCAGTGTCAGGGGACACTTCTTGATCTGCATCTTCTTCTCCAAAAAGTTGGCTAGACAAAGTATTGGGAGAAATTAACAATCAAAAAGCTTTAGTTTGTTTTGTTTTTGTATTGCTACAAAGAAACATTATTTAAAGGAACTAGAATCTTATAGTATATAGCATATAAATATAGCAGATATTATAAAATTACATAAAAGAATGTGTTGTGAACTAATAAATTAACAATCAAAAGGCACACAAAATATATTTATGAACCAATAGGGGCAGTTTGCAAAATATACAAGACATTTCACCTTTTCAGAATAATGAAATTAGATTATTTAGACTCAATTATAGCAGAGAAAATAAAAATTAAGCAGTATATAAACAGTTTCTTTAAAAAAATATATTTTCAGGTTGAAATTATTTCTTCATAATCATGGAATGCTATATTGCCTATACCTATATAGGTTTCACACATTTATAAGGAGTTTTAGTTTTAACTGTATCTAATGATAGTTTAAAACCTTTATACTTGTGTGTGAATCATAAATCTATTAATAAAATGTTGGTGTTTCAGCTGTCTGACCTGGAGAAATAACAGAGCTACATTAGGGTAGATGGGAAAACTCATTAAATAACATAACTGTGTGACACAAATTCTACAGCCTACAACAAGCAATTGCTATTGGGCATACATGCGTGCTTGCAAAACAAACTTCTGATGGAAGGTGGAGAAATACACCCTGTTAGCAGAAAACAGAATTTGTAAATTACTAACACTAACCAAATTAATGGAATATGTACACACTTTGCATTGATGCAAAGGGTGGGAAGAAGCAACACTTTTTGTAGACCTCAAGAGCAGCAACACTGGTACACAGAGTGAGCGTCTGAAAAGACGAGCTGTAGCTTCTTTAGCCATACAGCATGACACAAACGTGAAATGAACTTTGAGCCTGTTTACAATCACTAAGACATTCACCTGCAAATGCCTGTGTGAAAAAGAAATCCGTGAACGAAATTACAAATGCTATAATGCCAAGTCACAATTACTTCATCAAAGCAGCGCTCCCACAAAAGTATGAAGAATGCAGGTGAAAAGATCACTCCGATATTAAATCAATTGAAGCAAAATGAAGTTAGGTTCAATCCACATATATGAACAATTTACTGATTAAGCACTACATTAATAAAGCACTGTAAACTGGTAAACAAGAGTTTACAATTCACATACCCTGGGATGTAAATGCTTTGTAAGGGGAAAGCAAATAGATATTTCTTTCCAAAAATTCTTGGCCTCTGCAAAATATCACTTCAAATTCCTATGTGGTAAAGTGTCTGCATTCTTACATGAGTATTTTGAGTGCTGCATTTGTAAACAACATTCAAAGAAAACATGGTTTTTCATGGTTTCTTTGTATCAATATATGTTTATTACAGTTGTGCTTCTCTCTTATTGATTATTTTGTAAGTATTTACACGTTTAGAAAGGTAAGAGATAAGAAAATAAATGGCTCCACACTTATCAGGACTTTTAAAGAGTTTTTGTCGTTGATTGCAGATGACGAGTCAGAGACTCAGAAGGATGACAAACAAGCACCACAGAGTGATGAAGCACAGTCTTAGGCAGGAAATTGTAGAGGGAAAGAGCGTTTGTGGTTTAAAACAGAATTCAAAGAGCTCCAGTCCATACATAAAAACCAAGCCTTAAAACTTACCAAATATGACAATTTTTCAAGCCAAGAATACTAGAGGTGGGAGGGTATGGGTTTGTTCAGTTATTTTAAAAGAAGAATGGCTAAGCATTTCACCTCACTGCTCCTCTCATTTCTGAAGCAACCTTTCACCCCTTTCAGGACACAGTTTCCTGTAACTCATTTTTGTCAATGTAGTAACACATCATTTTTGTTTAGGGAACAATTCAATGCTTTGTGAC
Source organism: Polypterus senegalus (assembly GCF_016835505.1). Lineage (NCBI taxonomy): Eukaryota > Metazoa > Chordata > Cladistia > Polypteriformes > Polypteridae > Polypterus > Polypterus senegalus. Next base: position 104,015,427 of record NC_053162.1, on the reverse strand, counting down.
ACCCGCAGTGCATTGGCAAGGTTGACAACAAGCCAGACAGTGGGCATCTTGTAGTTCGGGTGAGTTTTATTTGCAGGTGCGCCAAAAAAAAAAAAAAAAAGCCACACACACACAAAACAATGTCCTGATCAAAAACAGTGAAAAATATTTACAGTGCTTCTTGCCAGTCCCAAAGTGAAAATAATCAAAGGCAAAAGCTGTAGTCTTCCTAAATATTGAAACACAGTCAGGATGAAAATATATAATGGTATATTGTGAAAACCACTATACCAGCCACAGTCTCCACCCATCTGAGTCCAAAGACAACCACTACAGGCAAAACTAACACATGCATGTAATATGTGAAAAAAAACAAACTAAACGCTCCACACTTTTTATTTTATCCTGGGAAAGTGGCTATAGAGATGTTTGCCTTTTGGATGGGCAGAAATGCGGCATCCATCAAGCCTGAGATGGATGCATGCTCAGCCCACTGACAGCACCACACCATGCGTACCTACCAAAGCCAAAAGTTAAAAATCGTTCTCTATTTTTTCTCTGTATGTGTTCTATACTATATGAACTGTATTTGTGATAGACAGAATATACTGATGAGCTCCAATTGACTGGAAAAAAAAAAAAAAAAAAATTGGACTCACTAAAAGCGGAAAGACATGCAGCCCAATGCTATTGCCAGGCCGTGGACAAATGGCAATTGTTGGCGCACTTCTGGAAAGTATTAAATAATGAGCGTCTGTTGTAGGAAGATGGAAATTCTATTTCCACCACTGAAAAACTGACATTTCAAGGGACAAGCCCACTTTGTTATGACAGGCTGACATATGGGTAAGGATGAACTTTCAGCTATCATGGAGTTGGGAGAAATTTTTCACTTTCCAAAATTAAACTAAAAGAAGCAATCAAATCCGGGAGGCCCAAATGAGTTATAGTTGGAGTAAGTCTGGTTATTGATCTTATTTTTTTTTGCAGCAGACTGCCATTTACTGCAATGTATGTGAGATTCAAGTGAATGCATGGTCTCTAGTGTTGGGTGTGTTGCTTGATATGCATGTTACTATGTTGCCTAGTTTATTTAACAAGACTTGTTCTATTTAACAATGTCTTGTTTATTTAACAAGACGTTCTGCAATACTGTTTATTAATTCGACACAATCTGTTGAAAAATCTTTTGGTTGTGGATTGGGCATTGAAAAGTGAACTATTTGGCAATGACAGAAGAATTGTTTTGCTAAGCTGCATTGTCTATGCCATCTGCAACTAATATCCTTCACTAATTGGTGTTTTCATTGGATACAAAGAAGCAGAAGAGGCTTTGAGTGTACTATGAAAACAACAAGTACTTCTGGTTGTTTGCATATGGTTTCTAGATTAATTCGCTAATTACATGAAAACTGTCCATGACAGCCTCTATGAGCAAACAGAAAAAATACACTTACCTCAAAAAAACAATGCCAAGAATATATAAAAAGAATTGTTACTTGCAGTTTGCATTTGTTATCTTAAGTATGCTTCAGAAAAACAGAAGGCATACTTTATCAAATCAAAACTTTTGCCACCTCAAAGTGGATGTATTGGGCATGTTATGAGGCTTTTGGTGTCCCTTGAATACTATTTTAAACCACAACAGCAAACACTATATATATATATTATATATAAAATACAGTATATACACATACATATAGTACACACACACAGACACATACAGTGCATCCGGAAAGCAGCGCATCACTTTTTCCACATTTTGTTATGTTGCAGCCTTATTCCAAAATGAATTAAATTAATTTTTTTCCTCAGAATTCCACACACAACACCCCATAATGACAACATGAAAAACGTTTATTTGAGATTTTTGCAAATTTATTAAAAATAAAAAAACTGAGAAATCACATGTACATAAGTATTCACAGCCTTTGCTCAATACTTTGTCGATGCACCTTTGGCAGCAATTACAGTCTCAAGTCTTTTTGAATAGGATGCCATAAGCTTGTCAACACCTATCCTTGGCCAGTTTCACCCACTCCTCTTTGCAGCACCTCTCAAGCTCCATCAGGTTGGATGGGAAGTGTCAGTGCACAGCCATTTTAAGATCTCTCCAGAGATGTTCAATCGGATTCACATGCGGGCTCTGGCTGGACCACTCAAGGACATTCACAGAGTTGTCCTGAAGCCACTCCTTTGATATCTTGGTTGTGTGCTTAGGGTCGTTGCCCTGCTGAAAGATGAGCTGTCGCACCAGTCTGAGGTCAAGAGCGCTCTGGAGCAGGTTTTCATCCAGGATGTCTCTGTACATTGCTGCAGTCATCTTTCCCTTTATCCTGACTAGTCTCCCAGTTCCTGCCGCTGAAAAACATCCCCACAGCATGATACTGCCACCAACCTGCTTCACTGTAGGGATGGTATTGGCTTGGTGATGAGCGATGCCTGGTTTCCTCCAAACATGACGCCTGGCATTCACACCAAAGAGTTAAATCTTTGTCTCATCAGACCAGAAAATTTTTTTTCTCATGGTCTGAGAGTCCTTCAGGTTCCTTTTGGCAAACTCCAGGCGGGCTGCCATGTGCCTTTTACTAAGGAGTGGCTTCTGTCTGGCTACTCTACCATATAGTCCTGATTGGTGAATTGCTGCAGAGATGGTTGTCCTTCTGGAAAGTTCTCCTCTTTCCACAGAGGACCTCTGGAGCGCAGACAGAGTGACCATCGGATTCTTGGTCACCTCCCTGACTAAGGCCCTTCTCCCCCGATCGCTCAGTTTAGATGGCCGCCAGCTCTAGAAAGAGTTCTGGTGGTTTCAAACTTCTTCCACTTATGGATGATGGAGGCTACTGTGCTCATTGGGACCTTCAAAGCAGCAGAAATTTTTCTGTAACCTTCCCCAGATTTGTGCTTCGAGACAATCCTGTCTCTGAGGTCTACAGACAATTCCTTTGACTTCATGCTTGGTTTGTGCTCTGGCATGAACTGTCAACTGTGGGACCTTATATAGACAGGTGTGTGCCTTTCCAAATCATGTCCAATTAACTGAATTTACCACAGGTGGACTCCAATTAAGCTGCAGAAACATCTCAAGGATGATCAGGGGAAACAGGATGCGCCTGAGTTTAGCTTTAAGCTTCATGGCAAAGGGTGTGAATACTTATGTACATGTGATTTCTTAGTTTTTTTATTTTTAATAAATTTGCAAAAATCTCAAATAAACGTTTTTCATGTTGTCATTATGGGGTGTTGTGTGTGGAATTCTGAGGAAAAAAATTAATTTAATTCATTTTGGAATAAGGCTGCAACATAAAATGTGGAAAAAGTGATGCGCTATGAATACATTCTGGATGCACTGTATGTGTGTGTATTATATATATATATATATATATATATATATATATATATATATATATATGTATATATGAGCACAACCTTGTGTCAAATTAATATACACTGTAATTGTGAAGAAATTACTTTAACCTGAAAAATACATATATTTGAAGCATCAATTTTTGTGCAAACTTGTGCAATCCTTGCAGCTTTGATTAAAAAAAATATGGTAAATATGAGCTTTACAAAAAACCAAGATGGGCCAAAGTTTAAGTTTAGAACAAACTGGAAAATAAAATGAGCACAGATTACAAAATGAAACATGCTCTGCCTATTTGACAACTCCACGCTTCCACTTAAATCTAAATGAATACTACCCCTAGTTGTGATGTATAAAACAAGATGAAGCAGTAGTCTGGAAAGAAATAACCATGTTGTTGTCTTCAAGTCACATTCTCAAGACACAGAAAGAAAAGCAAAGCTTGTGAGAGCCTGATCTCCTTTCTACACAAGTCCTGTTCTAGTTATATGGCTTGTATTTTAAAAATAATTGGCAATTTCTCACTTAATCAGGCAAAGGGTATACTCCGCTTTAAAACTGCCACTATGCCTGTTGTTAAGACAGGGAAAAATATATTTATACTTTATTAAGTGTTTCAGACCGATGATCACCATCCTAAAGTCAAAGGAACATTTACAGCCAACAGCCACTTAATCACCAAATTCCATAGTATAATTATTAAATACTAAAATCTAATCCAGTATTTCTAGATTTGCATTTCAAAGCTCCAGAGTTTTCCAGAGATCAACAACCTATTGACCATAAAGCAAGAGTAATAAGCTGCTGGACAGCACTGATTTAGCAGAAGCAGCAAATATCACCAGCCAGAAAGAATTTAAAGATTGCAATGCTACAGCAGGACTTTCCAAGCTGACATCAAGATTAATTTACAACAGACCTATGTAGAGACTGACATTAGCTGAACTAGAGGGGGGCAGAGCTTGAACATATATTGAGCAAGTCAAAGAAGAAACAATCACAACATGCAAAAAGAGGCAGAGCAGGGAGGAACAGCTATGAAATAAATATTTTGTATTTTAAGGGGCAAAAAAGTTTCATACAAGGGTATTTTTGCCTTTCGTCATTGGTTACTTCCAATTTTGGTAAGGAATACACAAAAATACATAAGCAGACATAAGTAAAATATGACACAAATAATTTACCATATATAAAAAGCATCAGAACAACGTTGAAAAAAATGCATATGAAAAGTTTATACTAATGTAATATACAAACATTATAGGATCTTTGGTTTAATACCACGAGATGTAAAAAGTAAACCAGTTTAAGGAGAGAAAATTTACAACATCAGAAAAAGATTTAAAAATAAAGCTTTTCATTTCCGAATTAGTTCTCTATACCCAGCTTCCTTACATTTCCACGTGCCATCAAAAAAGTTACCTACTCAGGCATCTATAATATTTAGTAGCAAAAGGATTTTTTTTTCCTCTTTTCAGCCCAGCCTATACTGAAAAGACAAAAAAACCATGGAAATTGTTCCCAGCTTAGAAAATTAAGTTTTTGTTTTTCTTACTTAAATAGATACTTTGCCCATACAATGCAGTGGATTGGTTCAGAAGGCGTGTTTCGAATAGTACAGCCTGGAAAGGTTTTCTGAGTTGGTTTTGGTTGACACTCATAGCATTCAGTTACTCCCTGTAAGATTAAACAAAAATATTATTATTTTTTTTTTTAAAATATGCATAAAAATGTTAAAGACGTTCACAATTGAAGACAGCATTACAGTGAATAAAGCAAATGGACTTTCCTCCCTATAGTAGTTTTCTCCTTATTATCATGACAACATTTAGCAGTACAGGAGTAATTGTGCAAACTTTTACAATAATGCAGAGAAAGAGGAATACATATTATTATCTAAACCTGTAATCAAACCATCAAGTATTTAAGCCTACTGGAGTAGTAGTGAGAAGAAAAAAAAAAGAAAGAAAACTTTGTCTTGAAGCTCTGGGGATTCATGTATATAACTTTTTTTTACATCTGGAAATGAGCAGAAGCAATTTCTCACACAAAAGTAGGGACTTATAAATGTGAACTTGGTTTGAAAATTGTCTTAAAGGTACCAAAAGTTTTGGCCATCCTCAAGTCCTACGCAAACTTTGCTATTGGCATTTTAGTGACTCCAGGTAGCAAGACAATTAATTGAACAGAAAAAAAATTTCATTGTGCATTTCAATAATGTGTCAGTTATTTTTTGATGGCATTCCGTCCGTCCATCCATTTTCTAATCCCTGTTGTTCTAAACCAGCGCTTCCCGGTTCATTTTACCCTGGCAACCCCTGTGACGGACGAGGCCGATTTCGCACCCCCTTGGTTTGAGAAGTAGTATGAAAAAAATATGAGGTTAACGCAGAAAAACAGATCACCAATTGAAGCTTTATGAATAATGGATACTTTACCAAAACAATTTATTGATGGAGAATAAAGTCATACTCAAATGTAATCCTCCTTCCATTCTCTGATTTTTTCGCGACTAGCCATGATTAAATGAACAGTAAAAAAGTAAGAGCGAAGCGACGGTGACTTAGAGGTAGGCAGGCGAGAGCACAATAGCATGCAGGCTCGATGTACTGCGCGTCAAGTTGATCTAAAATGTGCAGTCAGATTCGAAAAAATATATCTTTTCAAGTTCTATTTGGATATAAGTAGGTTCTATTTAGTCAACAGAAATATCTTTGGTAGGAATGTAAGTTGAATTTAGTCTTTAAATTTCTATGGTGAAGAAAAATTTATGCAATGATGACTAAATTTAACTTGCATTCCTACCAAAGATATTCCCGTCGACTAAATAAAACTTACTTTTATTTAAAATTTAAACAGAACTTGAACAGATACGATAGTTCATGATACCCACGCAGCACTAAGTGCGCATAAGAGCGAAAGTCATCCGTTTTAACAAACAGCGTATTGCACTGATACGAAATAGCCTGCCCATTTAATTATTTAGGAATGGATAGATAAATTAAGGTTTTGTACAAATAATGTTTTTCATTTTTCTTCCTCAAAGGATTCTGGCACCCCCAGTAACAGTTGCTCACACCCCCCAATCAGGAAGCGCTGTTCTAAACTGTAATGAAACAAGGATCCCATGATTTCTGCGTGATAGCCTCTGTATTGTAGGTTCCAATTCAGAACATGACTCCAAGAGGATGATTCAAGGACACCTAAAATCTGCTTATAATCCAGTCATCATCACGAAAAAGGATACAACATTAACAGTATTTAAAATTACAGAAAATGTGTTTGTTACGTTTGTCCACGTACAGTGGAGCCTTGGGTCACGAACGTCTCGGACCACGTACAAACCAGGTTACGACCAAAAAGCTTTGCATCTGTTCACGATCACACACTTGGGTGAGGAACAAGCCAATTTCCCTTCTAGTTCGTACGTGCCGTTGATTTCTGCACATGTTCAGTCTCACCCTGTGCAGCGAGACAGAGAGCGCGAGAAGGCAGTAAGGCTGAGAAGGCAGTTAAAAGACTGCACCAGGATTGTTTTTAAAGAGACTGCTTCGAGCATTGCTTTAATCTCATTGTATTTAATGAGGACTTTTTTCTACTGGATTTTAACCTCCACTCCAATTCTGTTTTTATGGGATCATTTATTTATTGAAGGATTCTGAAAACACTGCACTTTTTGATTGTTTTGTTGATTTTAATAAAAGCACTTGGCACTTTTTGCACCATCTGATTGCTCCATTGTAGTGCCTCACTGTCGTGCTCATCGGTAACATTATCGACTGTGACGGGTTTAAGGGCTCCCGGAAGCGAGATGGGAGCATGTAGCGGACCCGCTTCTTCACAGATTTTACCTCAAAACTGTAATCTCCTCTCCACTCAGTTCCTCCTCACTTTCTTCATGCCAGAACTCGACTCATGCAAGGTTAGTTTAATTGGTTGCTTATGGTTAGTTTTTGTATAAATTACGGATTTTTCAAATGTTCCATTTTTTTCCCTGTGCTTAAAACTCATTAAAAAAAGTGTTTACAGAGAGTGGTTCATAATGCTATACAGTAATCCCTCCTTGATCGCAGGGGTTGCGTTCCAGAACCCTTCTAAGCCATCCGCCAATAGCATCCCTTGTATGAAATCACCTGGGCAAACAAACTGAGGAAGCATGTATCATAAATTAAAAGACCCATTGTCCGCAGAAATCCACGAACCAGCGAAAAATCCGTAACATATATTTAGATATGCTTACATTTAAAATCCGCGATGGAGTGAAGCCGTGAAAGTCGAAGCGCGATATAGCGAGGGATCACTGTAGCGTGAAGTCTTGCAATGTTGGTTATCTCCGGTCAAGGTTTTCTCAGGGTTATTCAATGTTTTTACATTTAGTTTACCATTACACTGTGCATTCTATGGTATAACTAACTATTTTTGTGCTTAAAAATCTTTAAAAAATATATATATTTACATATAGCTCGTATGGTCCGGAACGGATTAATTGTATTTACATACAATCCTATGGGCGAAATTACTTCGGGTCACGACCAAATCTGATTGCGACTAGAGTTTTGGAATGAATTACGGTTGTGACCCGAAGTTCCACTGTATATTGATTGTGATAACATAAGCGCTCTCTCATTTAAGAAGTTAGAAAACATACACTTAGCGTAACCTTTGGCGACAACTCAGCAAATTGATTTGAAAATTGAATTTCATTTTCTGTTATTTATTTGTTCCTCAGATGTAACAGGTGTAACATCTTTGTTTTTTTAATGTTTTGTCACAGTGTGATGTGTTTTAAGATTTGTTCAGATGGCCAAGCAGACATACGCTGCGGCAGGCACGCCTACTGTTCAATCATTCATGCTTATTACTGAGAATCTGTTTGCCAAAAGGAGTGGCTTCTGGGGGTGTTAGAGACAAATACCATATATAACATATTCTAGCCAAAATAACCTCTCTCAAGGTAAATATGAAAAACCTGTAAATCTGTAACTGAAATTGAAGAGGGTATTTATCTACGCATTTTAAAGACTGGCAACATGGCAAGTGACAGCTGCAATCAGCAGGACAGATTATAATATTCATGTATCCATCCATTATTTAAACCTGCTTATCCTGAGCAAAGGGTAGCTGGAGACTATCCTAGAAAGCAATAGGCACAACTAGGAACAATCCCCTAGATATGATGCAAGCACATTACAGGATGAACCTACTGTATATATACACATATATTAGAGGATGACTTTAACCATCACCAGTTCACCTAACCTGCATGCCTTTGGACAAATGGGGTATCCTGAATAAACCCACAAAGACCCATGTACAAACTCCAAAGGGGAGCTCCCGGGATGTGATGCTTTCCCCACCTCCTTACAATGAAATGACAGCACTACTCTAGAGTCACTATGCACCTAATTCATTTACTCATTAATGCTCTTAAAAATTGAGGAAAAAATACTTTTTATTTGAAACTTACTTTAGTAACACAGTGCATCTGTTGGTTGGGAGCAGGACAACATATCTTTCCTTAAACTCTATCAAATGTCAGTAATACATCAAGTTCATATTCCCTGAAGTTGTGTTTTCTGTGTTCTCCAATGGCTTGAAAGAAGATGCAACTCAGGAAGTACAGCCAAATTTATATGGTGATTACGGAACGAAAACTCAAAGTGTGTGTTTTTTAAGCCATACATGGTTACTGGCAGGAGGCAACAGATGGTGGCTAACAACATGTGCACAAGCGCATAATTGTTGCTGTGAGATGTGTAAAGGAACTTGGAAGTGGCACATGGCATATATAAGGTTTTATAAATCCAATAAATTTGTGCTTAAGCTTTGTTTATCTTTCTAGCATAATCAAAATTTTAGAATGGAATCTAAGCAATATTTTATATATGAGGCTCCTGCTCTCTGCACCTACTGTATTAGATCACATTACAGAACTCCACAATAAAAAACTTGACACTAGAATCCCTGAAGCCTACGAAAAAACTTGTAATCCTGGGTCACCTTAAATTCCTTCGCACCTCTCCATTAGCATCTTTTGTTTTGCACATGTGTCGATCAGCACCAGCAGCCTGCTATCCCATCCACCCACCAACGCAGCTTGTTGTACACAACGTTCTCCCAGCTCAAATCGGTTTATCTGGGTGTGAGGTGCCTTGAATTGTATAGGGTTAACATATCATTATTTGGAACACATGCATTTCATTTGTGTTTTGTGTCTACAATGATCTGTGCAAATGTAGGGCGATAAGAAATGCTGAACATATAACTAGAACAGAAACTTTTTCATGTTCTGCTAATAACTGGTCAAATGCTGACATGAAGCGTATAATGTGTGAAGACTAAAGTCCAAATATCAAATAAACCTTTTTTTCCAAGAATTTAACCAAAGCAAAAGAAACTGGGATAGGGTAAAAACTCTCACACACACATATGTCTGCTTGGCTGGTGTAGAGGTTAGAACTGCTGTCTCCAAGTCGAGAGGTGGCAGGTTCGATCGCAGAGCTTTTACACATTAACTGTTTTGAGTAGTGAGCGGCTATTTATCACTACTACTATAGAATAAAAAACATACATTTAATTTATTTGAGTCTGTAATAGCTGGTGTAAATGTAAGGCACTTGTAAAAGTTAGTGTTTTGTTTCATTATTAACTTTTATTCTCTCAGTCACGTTCACACTCCCCCCCAGTCTGACACGGTTAGTTTTCAAATAAAGTCGTGCTTTAACAGAGGTGAACTCAGATGAAGATGAGGTTTCTACATCGGAGAAATAGAGAACAGAAGCCTTCCCCTCAAGAAACGCCCACTCACACATAAGAACAACGCAGCTGCACCAGGCAACAAGACGAGAGATGACACCATTTGGATGCAGCAAGAGGTCAGGTGCCATTCTGCCAGTGAATCTGCCACATGCATGTTCTTCAACAAAACAGCAGGGCTTACAGAGCTCGCCAAGGTATCGTACATATAGAAAATAAATGAATGGCGAAAAAGCTATTAAAATGCTTAAATTTAGAGGAAAAGGTGTTTTCACTGATTCAAAGAACTCTGGCATGGAACATTATGCACAGAGGCCTATGACACAAACCACTATAAATACCACCTGTTTCTGGCATGCTGAGATGGCTATCTGGATAACATATTTAATAATTAAACACAGAATTTGAAAAAAAAAAAAAAGGACAAAAATACCATGTTTAAATCTGAGAGAAATTTATCAAAACTGCAAATTTAGTTGACAAATGACAAATTCTGCAATAGTAAATACAAGAATAGCTTCATTTATAGGAGAAAATGTTATAATGCTTTTTTAAAAAAATGCAAAAATTGTGAAATCATTCTAATGTAAAACATTTAACACAAGTAACTTAACCAGAAAAAATAAGTGTGAAAGTATTCTAGCATTAAGAAGGAGAACAGCAGTAACAATGACAAAAGTCTTCCATACCTTTTTGATGACAGTGACTTGTCCCAGGTAACCTGCTGTCCCACTCTCTATTAAAGGGATATCAGCAGCTAGGCACATTCGGTTCACATGGTTTCGAGCCGCTGAATAAGAGATTAATCATATATAATGAATGTGGTAAAAGGAAAGAATGATATTTAACTACTTCCAATTTAAGACACACTTTTTCATAGGTTTCCCAACATAAAATTTAGGTTCATTTTAAAATGTTAGTATTTGTCACACTGCAAAACTCTTTAAATCATACTGCTTTGGCAGAGGTGACAACTGAGTGCAAATCCAAACAAACAAAAAAATTCTTGAAATGCTCAAAACTTGACCTCCTGTTGCTATAAGTGTGTTTCCTTCAAAAACACAAAAAGAAAAAAAGGTTTTGGTATAGTATAAAAATTACAATTTTTTGGACATTTACCAAAAGGAAGATGGCTTCTCAATACTCCATTCTCTGTTTGATTAAGTGAAATCACCACTTTTATGGAGTAAGGTTATCATTTGACCCATTGACTAACCTAGTTATAAATGTTTCATATCAGAAACACTCTCTAAGTACTTTTTACATGTGAGTTAAATAATCTGTTAGCTAAATGTACATTTCTTTATGAGGTATATGACGTTAACAAGACATTTAAAGTAATGTTTTTCTAATATTCATTAAACTTTCAGCTCGTTAAATTTTCCATTAAACAAGCAAAGCCTGTTAAAATACCTTGCCTTTCAATACCAATGTTTATTTAAACCCTTTAAGTCATGTTATTTATACAGTCCACTTTACTCTTCACATAGCAATGAAACATGGATGTTCAATAAGCACAAAATGATATCCCATTGCTTTTGTTCCCTACTATATTGAATGTCTTCCTCTTATTTAGTTCAGGGTTCATACACTTCAGTACCGTGATAAGTTCCAAGACGTTTTATGTCTTTTCTAGTACCAACCAGCACAGGAGTCCAGAACTATTTTACACTGCACTTCTGAGTACCCATCGCAAAAATTACATGAACATAAGAAGAAACCATATGAACTAAAACAAATCACGTATCTTAACTCACTGACCGCTTACAAAAAGACCTTAAAGAGCAGGTAAAAATATAGAAACTTAACTGTGTTACTGTGCTAGCGACCCAATAACTACTAGGCAGATAAACAACCCAAAAAAATAAAAATAAATAATGTTGGCATAATTTAAGTTGTGATTTCTTGTGGATAAAAAGTACAAGGTATACCTTGGAAAGGCTGTCTGCACCCACTGTATTACTCTCTATGATCTCAGTATCAGCATCAATAACAGGAAACATTTGCTGAAAAATTGTTACCCACATCTTCGCCCTTACCCGTATGAGTAATGCTTTCAAAGCATACTTAACACCCAGAGTCTGCAGTCTGCATTGACTTAAATATGAAGAATAAATGGACAGCAACGTTAGTTATATTATGCACTCTAATCAGAATTATGCAAGTAATTTTTTAGGGGACTAATGAATGAATAAATGAATCAGTGCACATGTATATCCTTGGAGATATGTAAAGTAATAAAATTAATTGAACTAAAATGTATTTATCTGCATATAGAATGTATATTAACTGTGGATTATTATTGATGAATAACCAGGAGTGTGCTTATCCAGCTTTAATTTTTTATTATTTTTTAATACCTTTTTTGACTTCATATGCTTTACAATGGGTGAAAGAAAGAGTACCAGTGAATTTGACTGAATGTCTACTGGAATGTTAAAAATTTGCATTTCTTCCAGACTCGCACTTGTCAAGAGACTGACTAAACTTTCACATTAGTAGATTCTGAAGATAAAAGTAGAAGAGCACAGAGGAGAATAATCTAAGACAATAGACTTGAAAACAATACAAGTGACCATCACAAAAGTAGCATATGAATTTGTTTAAATAAAACAAACAAAATCACACCTATCATAAGTCACAATGTTCTAAAATGCTGACATTTAATTTTCCTGAATAAAAAGTTAAGAGCCAAAACATCTGGCTTTTACACACAAGCTGGGCCAAATGACTTGATTCACTGTAAAAAAAAGTAGCAAGCTCTTCAATAATCTAAGCTCTCTTACTTAGACTGTGTAAACAAACAACACACCTTCAGAGTTTGTCTGATACATGTATGTATCATGTTTTGTGGTTATTGTTATTTGCATTCAGCTCAAGGTTAGTTTGAAAAACAGCACACAGAGCAGTTTGACTCAAGTAACGGCTTGGAGGGCAAGGCAGAGCCATGTTCCTATTCAACACCAACCTAAAATAACAAAATGTGCCCAAAAAACATTTGCAAAAATGTAATCACAGTATGTAACTAGTGGGAAACCAAATGTGCGATCAGGTGTGCAGGCTGTGTGACTTAAATTTCACATTTGCATAAAGAGGTTATCAGCAGAAGTGACAGATTACTTGGTGACCCTTGCTTCATTTTCATTTATTTCTAAAAAGGTCCACAAAAAAAAACCAAAACTACCATTTATAAAAGCCAATGATGACTCCTCCTTGGTTAGAATCTTCATTTCTACTTTAGATGTTGTCAGTGTGGTTAAAAACAAAAAAGAAACACCACTCCATCTTTTAAGGACCATGCAAATTAAATTAAGGGATGTGTAGTGTGTTCAGGTTGGAACGTGATGTCAGAATCTTTGTTTACTATCAATCTGTAACAGCAAGTCAATGTGCAGATCCTACAGGATCAATGCGAGTGCTTCAATGTTTGATGAATGGTTTGATGTGGTGAACCCTGCATGTACTCATTCTGAGTATGAAGTATAAACTGGCCCTTAGATTTATACTTGATGAAAGTACTATACTTTCATGATGAAATGTGTTAAAGCATGTATGTTACACTTTACAGATAAATCATTAACTTTTTTTTTTAACATTTAAAAAATACTGTTAATAATTACACATGTGGGGTGCTGCTGCATCGCAGTACAGAGTCACATCCCAGGTGTTCCCTGCCTGGAGTTTGCAAGTTTTCCTGTCGGGTTTCTATAATGTGCACCGGGTACCTTCCAAAGACATGCAGGTTTAGAAATTTGGTGATGCTAAAATGACGCTAATGAATGTGTGTACTTGTATTCACCTTGCAATGAGCCAATGCCCCATTCAGGGATTGTTTCGACCTTGTGCCAGATGCTTACTGGAATGGACACGTCCCTGGATTGATGGATGTAATCATTAAACACTCATCCTTTTCAGAGATATTGTGGCAAGATTTCCTGGTAATTTAATGGAAGTTTTGGGCAATTCACAACACAGTGAAGCCAAACTTTGTTTTCTCACCATAATAATATCTCACACTGCCATCTGTTGGAATGCTCCAGATTTACATGGTTTTCATCTATACTAATAAAAGGCAAAGCCCTCACTCACTCACTCATCACTAATCCTCCAACTTCCCGTGTGGGTGGAAGGCTGAAATTTGGCAGGTTGATTCCTTACAGCTTCCTTACAAAAGTTGGGCAGGTTTTATATCGAAATTCTACGCGTAATGGTCATAACTGGAAGCAGTTTTTCTCCATTTACTGTAATGGAGATGAGCTTCAACGCCGTGGGCGGAGTTTCGTGACATCATCACGCCTCCCACGTAATCACGCAGTACATAGAAAACCAGGAAGATCTCAAAAATGCGCTCAAGAAAACATGCATTATATAATTGAGAAGGCAGCGAAACAATAAGAAGCGAGTTCTGCTACTTCGGAAACAAAGCACGATGTAAACCTACACTTTAAATTAAGTTCATAGACAGGCTGCCGCTGGCGTTTGTAATTTAGTGCCTGCCCATAGAAGGCCGTCCGTCAGCGCAATCCAATAGCAAACTGCCACGGGTAAATATTCACGGGTGAAGGACTGTGCTTATGGAGAGGAAGATGAGATGGTCAGGGTGGTGTTTGACACAAACTCAGCGAAACTGCGAGAGAAAGTTTTAAGTGCCAGGACTAAGGTAACATTAAATAAAGCTATGGACATAGCACGAGATGGCACCAGCACAGCTGGGAACCTTCGATGCAAGTACACCGAGTGGTTCACGGAACTGACGCAGTGCACAGATAAAAGCAACAGTTCCAAAGAGCTGAACAAAACCGAATTACACAGTTGAAAAGGCAGCAAAAATATGAAGCGCCTGATAAGCATATTCATAAATGCAGCTACTGTGGAAACAAAGCACACGGTGGAAAAAGTCAATGTCCCGCTAAAGGAAGACAGTGTAAAAAAAACCCGTGCATGCAGTGTGTCAGGTCTCAGATAAAGAAGAAGACGAGCTGTTTATTGATGCAGTAAGAAACGAATCGATGAATGAAACCTGTCATCTTTACAACGATTGACAAACACGGAATGTAACTTGAACACAACACATCGCACAAATACGACCCTGATTGAAAGAAATAATGATAATCAAATCCTTGATGACAGCAACATTCAATAACACTCACAAAACAATTACTGTATATTGACAATCATGTTACGTTATTTTTAAAATGTTCCCTTTTCTTTTTCATAACTTCTACTTCTCCACTGCGATACGCGGGTATATATTTAAATGTATATATATACCCCTAATCTACAGTACATACTCTCACATAGACAAGCCACATGCTGTGGCTCAATTGTAGAGTCTTCGCCTCTAATGCCGACATTCGAGGTTCGATTCCCGAGAGGGATGCACTGAGTATGTACGCGCGACTGATTCATTTTACCTTCGCATCTCCTTGGTTTGGGACGTATGAAAAATATTCGGTTAACGAGAATCATGTTACGTTATTTTTAAAATGTTTCCCTTTATTAGCACAAGCACAGCTGAGAAGCTTCGATGCATGTACTCCATAACGCGCTAAAAAATAACGCATTTAATCACACTTTCAATTCCAAGCAAACGGAACTTTTGTCAATGCATCATTTCCTGGTACATCCATTACACTGATGCACACATCACAGCTACAAAAATGTTAGAGTCGGAATAAAGCGCGTTCCTACGACTGATCATTTCGACTTCCCGAGCGAAGCCTTGATAAAAGCATGGTTTTGTGTACAATGAAAAGCAAGCAAAATTAGATGCATTACAGAAAGCGGACTTTGTGGCTCTTACTGGGGATCATTGGACTTCCGTGACCGTTAGTAATTCTAATTACATCTAATTACAAAATGTTCAATGATCACACTGTTTTAGCCTAATGTACAAAATAATTTTGGCTAAGGTTACTCAGAGTTTAAAGATTAAGTTGGTCAAATTACCTTTTATGTTTCTGACTTATTTTTTTCAGAAGAAAAACTGCACTTTATGTTGAAATTTTGGTTATTATTATTTAAAGACAATACTATTCTGAAAATCTACTTAAAGTACTTAAACTACCACTTTATTTTTAAGTCTGCCCAATTTTAACCAGGGATGATATTTTTGTTTCTGTTTTGAATTCAAATGCAGTTTAAAGGCTTTTTTTTCAGAAATTAAAACAGCTTCAGTTTACAATATTCATGTACATGTCTATTATTTGATTCTGTCGCCCACTAAAACACTTTTAAATTAAAAAAAACCATTTGCGATTTGGGGCAAATTTACGTGCGATTACATACGATTAATCAAGATTAATTCTTACACAGCCTCTAATTAATTGGATTAATTTTTTAATCGAGTCCCACCTAATATATATATATATATATATATATATATATATATATGTGGATATATATATGTAGATTTGTATATATAAATGTGTATATACAGTATATATGTAGATATGTATGTGTGTATATGTATATATATATATATATATATATATATAACTGTGTATATATATGTGTATAGATGTATATATATATATAGATGTATATATATGTGTATAGATGTGTATATATATATATATATATATATAGATGTATATATATGTGTATATATATATATATATATATATATATATATATATATATATATATATATATATATATATGCCAGCAACACTCATGACAATGACAAAACAATTACATTGTCAATCATGTTACGTTATTTTTAAAATGTTTGCTTTTCATTTTCATAACTTCTTTAACACACTACTTCTCCGCTGCGAAGCGCGGGTATTTTGCTAGTGCAAATATAAACAGTAAACTGCTTGTGTAGAAGTAGTGTCAGCAGTCGCATGCGTCATGAGTGTCAAGTATAAATACAGTCTCATAGGTAGATGCTGCTTTGGTTTGTGTACCACTAAGACAAGCGCATTTAAATACACTTAAGTCACACACACACACACACACACACCCCAACATGCAAGTCAATCTCTGCACAGCAGACATTGCTAGGCCTGAACACACAAAGGTACATAAAAATACCAAATCCTAATTACCCTAATGTATTATTAGTAATAAACTTAAAAAATGTGGTGTTTCAAAATTTATGGATTCCTTCAAGAATTCCTCCTAAAATGTTTTCTACTAAGCCATAACGGTAAGGTTTAACTAATCATAGAAACTGCACAGTTGTATTTTGTGTTAAAGCTACTATTTCAATTAAAGGATGGAAAGCATGAACTTCTGGGTAGAACAATGGTGTGATATAACGATACAGGTACTGTATATGTATTCGTATTTCTCTGTAAACACATCAGTGGAATTTTTCCTAATTTTTTTGTGTGGTCTATTACCTATATTGGTAATCCACAAACTTTTTACAGATTGTGCTTAAATCTTTCTTGAGTCGAGTGTTGTGAAATTAATATTTTTTAAATATTTTCTTAAAGCGGTTATCAACCTACTGTAGGGCCCCAAAATGAATGAATGAATGAATGAAGAAAGGTAGGTAGGTAGGTAGGTAGATAGATAAAATGATGCATGTGAATATTGTTTATCAACTGTAAATATTTGGCTATGAAGGGGAAGCATGTGTTGCCACTGCTATTTTTATCAGAGTAAAGGTTTTGCATTTAAAAACATATTTACTCCCTGTCATTGAGAGACAACTTGTACCCTTTTTCAGTTATGTAAGGATTTGTAATTTTTGAAAAGTACATTCAAAAACCTCAATATTTTTTTAATCTTAAACAAATTTACATTTTTATGCTTTTTAAAGTCATTCAAAGTAATTTTTCATGAATCAGGCAACAACTTTTTTCAGAAAATGTATAACATTCACAATGCTCTAAAGATAATAAAAATGCAAAAAGAAAAACTTTACCTCTGTTATCCAAAGCATTCATGACAAGAGTAAAGTTTCTGAAAAATTCCACATTGTAATCTGGGCTAAACAACAAGAACCAAAAAATAAAGATATAGATTTTACTCTCTGTATGAATGTACTGAAGTCATTTTAGTCCACAAAGGTAAAAGCTGTCCAGTCTTTTAAGTACATAATACGACTTAAGGTCAATTATAACTATAAAACAGAATACTTTGAAAAGGTGGACAACAGCTGAAAAATCAACACTTTAAAACAACAACTCTGATATGAACTTTAATCATGAGAAATTAATTCACCACCACGATTGCACCAAATGCCTCAGAGAACAGGGCTATCACTATACCAGAATTTTTGTATATTCAATACCAGCAAAATTTTACTGGTACTTGATACCTTACAATACCAAGTCAAAAATAGAAATCCCATTCAATGGCTTTTTTTTTTTTTTTAATAAAATTACCACCATTACTGTAGTGAACAATATTTGGCTTTTCTCTGTTATATAAAATACATATATACTAACAGTAGGAGGTTAAAATACTGTTATACTAATCAAGTAATTACTTATAATTTAAGGAAACTAATAGTGCTTTACATTTGTCCCTACTTTAAAGCATCCTGTATGAAATCAAACTTCTCGATTTTACATTACTCCTTTCTTTCAGAACTCCATCACTTTGCCATTTTCAAGGTTTCTTATACAAATGATCAGACTTTTTGTTTAAGCCTATGTAGAAATCCAGAATTAGAAAAATACTTAAGTTGTTGTTACCAGTAGTCAAAAAATTTACAACGGTGACACTGTATTACATTCTACAACATACCACTCAAATATATGACGTGGCCTTTTACTTATAGGTTATACTAATGAAAAGTTTGCCTTCAAAAACCAAACAAATGACATAAATGGAGTGCTTGCAGATTTGTACTTAGAACTGAAGTATGCTGTTTTGGCAATTATACATTTCTGTTAATGCAGTACATTTTGTATTAATAGAGAGACATGCCTAGTCCTTGGAAGTGTTGGAAAATTATTTTATTTTTGAATTAAAAAATGGAGCAGCTTATGTCATTGCTGGTGCAGACAAGCCAAATAGCCACTTTGGTTGAATCTTTTGTCGATGGTTACTTGCTACTATTGTTGTTAGTGCTACCAGTTCTCCCATATTCCACTCCCCTACATGCACAACTGTAAATGGTGCGAGGCTGCAACCCCTACTCTCACACATCCCTCAGATCAACCATGAACTGTATACACCGGTTGAAAAATGGACGGATACTAGGACAGATGAACATTTGTAGAAGTGCGTCCCAGGACAGATGAACATTTGTAGAAGTGTTCATTACAATCAGAGAATACAAAGCCTCTGTTAATTTATCAGGAATGTGCAGGACACTGTATTAAAAAGTGACTAACCTTATCTTTTCATCTCCTCTTACAAATGCATTACCATAAAAGTTAAAGTAATGTACCATATCTCATCTGGGGTGTTAGGCTGCTCTCACAGCATGCACAAACCAGTTTCTAAACTAACTCCATAATGGGATGAAAGCAGCAATAACAAGAGCTTATGCTGTGTGTTTTGCCCAGCTTTGTTTTTTTAAATAACAAATATACACCTGCAATTGTGCTATGAATTTTTCCTGCCTAAAATAAAAGCATTTCCAGACATGACTTATGCTGTTTTTCTTCTTGAGTCATTTTCATGTGTAGTTCTTACAATTTTCTCATGTATTATTGTGCCATCCTGAGTGATTTGTAAACTTGTAACGATGTAGGAGTGCAGTACTGACGGTCTAGGTATTACCATTATTTTTTTTTTTAGAACTTTGACATCAACTTGGTACCTAAGTATCAGTTCCTGAAACATCCTTTTCAGAGAATAAAAACTAATTCAAAGACATGGCAGATGAAGACATTTCTCTTGCTGTAAGTTTTCACATAAATGTTTACATTAAAAAAATAAGTTTATACAAGCTTTTTTTCTGAAATTCTAATGGCAAAGTATAAAAGTAAATAAAGTTAAACCACTGAACACCCTGAGCTGGTCTCCATCTCACTCACAAACATGTTACAGTAATAACTACTGGGGGTCTTATATGTAACTACCTTGGTTATTTGTGTTCTATAGGTACATATTTACTGTATGAAGTGTGTTAACACCATTATCACCTCCATCACAAGCATCTGCAGCAAAATTTAGTGGATTGTGTAACATGTTTTGGAATGATTACCAACAATAAAAGGTGGTGTAGGACAATTACTAAAATATAAGGCAGGAGTGTACCAGTGTAAGATTTTAAAATCAGAAAGTAATTGCCACTTACAAATTTTGCAGAAATGAGATAAAAAGTAAGTATTGTTCTTCCAACCCCAAATATCTCCTGATGAGAAATAGTTCTTTGAAAAATTTTTTTATCCAATATATCAAATGGAAGTAATACATTAACTCACTTCATTATACTGTCGTGGTACGCTGTGATGCTGGCTTTGGGGCAGAACTTTAACACACTTTCCTTGGCAATCTAAACAGAGGGGAAGAATAATGTTAAATCTACTGTATTTTCAAAGTACACAATGCTCAAGAATACGGAGAGGAAGCTTTTCTCACCTGGGCTTTTGATTTTCCAACATGTTTCTTCTGAAACAAAAACTGTCTGTTGAGGTTACTTACATCAATGGTGTCAAGGTCAATCTGGAAATAATCATATTAGGTAAAATGAGAAAATCTAGCATTAGGAGGAGTGATGAAATAAATTGTTACTAAGATTACAACATGTATCATTTAAATAAATTAGTTTTGTAAACGTAGATGTACAAATAAATATAAAAAAAAAAACTGACCAGTTTGCATCAGCTGAGGTCTACTGTATTTATTTTTGGAACAAATTCTCTAGTAGGCCACTATTCCTATAAATATCTGGACAACATTTACTTAGCTTTATGTATAGTTTTTACAAAAAATAAATACATAGAAAATTGCTTTCAGTCATGTACACAATAAAAGAGGTTAAGTGTTGACTTATGAAGCTAACACCCATCGCAAAACAAAAAATGTTAAACGTACTTTTGAAGAGAGAAAAAGCAAAGGTTTCATCATAAATGACTAGAACAAGGCGAGGAAAGATAAACAAACCTTTCTAGCTATATTAATGGGGCAAAACATGCAAGTAACAGAATATGTTAAAATGAAAACTGAAACAGACCCACAAATGGTTATTCTGCAAGCACAGCAATAAGGTTTGTAGTTTATTTCTGTAACCTAAAGCTCTATCAGGCCATCTTGAGAATTTCACATAAAGTTATGAACAAATCCAACACACACACACACACACATTGTCAATATGGAAAATACTGAACAGTTGCTTTATCTTGTTTGTCTGTTGGGAGGTCCAGAGGCGTGCATTAGGAACAACAGGCACTGCATTTGTGATGCCGCTAGGCTTATTCCCATCTGGACACTACAGGCAGTACTTTGTGGGTTACCTTTTTCAATTTTTGCTACCATACAGCCATGCCTGTTAAAGAGTAAGCTCAAGGATACGTAGCAGACTAGCTGTCCAGCAAATCACAGCTTGTGAGGTGCAAGTAACATGTCTCTGATGTTGACGTGACCAACACTGGAACACCACAATGAACAAATTTTCCATCTTCTCTGTATACCCTGTACAACTTGGGAATATAAATATAGCACCAGGGCAAGTCACTTGCCGAATTTCTCAGATGATACGGTATAGAACTTGGGTAAAAAAAAAAAAAAAAAATTGTCTTTTGGTTCAAAGAGGTTTGTGTTGTTTGTAATAACATTTGTTGAGCTCCTGTAAAAATCTACACTTCCCAGAAAAAGTGCTATCAAAACGTTAATAGTGACATGTTAATGTTATCTATCATTTAAAGGAACTGACTGACATACACAGGATGCTTTTCATAAATTACACACTTCGTGTGAATCATTCACACCACATCCTTCTCTTTAGAGAGCTTAAGATGTACTGTTATTTAATGAAACTACGGACATTTTATGGGTACAATGTTGGTGAGACCATATTTATATATATATAAAAAAAAAAGTAAACGAAACACACTCAGCAAAAGTATAACGTTCTGAGCGATATTAGTTAAGCCCAAGGAGGGGAAAAAAAAAAACACATAACTTGGCACTGCATGCATACTCTTATTATTTACACCACTGAGCTGTGCTCCCGCAATGTGTGTGACAAGTAAAGAACTCTATAAAACCACAACTAAACATCTTCAGGCCACTACACACTGGTCTAACCAGAACACATGATGAAAATGCTTATCAAAAACAGCGTAACTTTCAGGAGATCATTACGCGCATCACTCTTTAAAAAAAAATAAGAACCTCTGCGCCATCCATATCACCAATAACGTTACGGATTTAAGGAAGAGCAAAGCATTCCCCTTCCGCCAACCCTCCCCTCGGTAGTGGCGGGTAAAATTCACTTTCAAATTTACGGGACAATAGCTGCGGGTAACAAAACAACAGGAGGTATAGGGGCTCGTGTTATTCTCTTGTCTAAAATTACACAGAAATCCAATACGTAAAGTGATAAATATCTGTTAGCCTGTGTAAACGGATTATTAAACAAAACCGTGACCGTATAACGGGGGTTACAAATAAGAATAAAAAAAAACAAACTACACTCAGAGAACAATCGCATTTTTACTGCTTAAGATGGGTAGTGTAAACGTACGAAAACCCTCCCAAAGCTCATTTATCGTATATATTAATCTCCTTTGTCTTTCTTTTTTTGTTTCATTCATCCCAGTGAGTCAGAGGCCTGTTTATACATGCGCTAAGAAATAAACACGCCGCGAGAATCCTTCTCACCACATCAATATGGACGAAACCGCTCAGAACGAGGTTTTTCAGCAGCTCGCAACCGATACCCCCTGCTCCCACCACCAGCACCCTGCCTGAAGCCACGGCTTCTGCCAGTTCTTTGCGGAGAGAACCCACTAGCGCCATCATGAAGCGACTACAACCTAGATACTTCTTGTCTCTCAATTCCTTCCAGGACGAGGTTGCAAATCAGCGCTAATGCGAACCATTGGCTGCTGACAAGCATCGTGAAAGGAAACAACTATATTGTAGTGGTAGTCACGCGGCAGTATGCTTAGCGCCACTTGCTGACTCGGAAGACTTAAAAAATATGTCTGTAATAGTATTACAGACTTAAGACGGCATGGGCGGGATTTTCGTCAATCATTTTTGAAGCCAACCAATCGAGAGACTATTGAGGCGCAGGCGCCAATCAATCAGTCATTTTTATGTTACCCAATCCCTCGTTCCGTTTAGAGAGGCGGAGGTAAATATCAGCCAGGCAAACATTTTCATTACATGTATAATTTACTCTTAGAAGGATCTGTCTCTTCACACACTATCCATGCAAAGCTGATTTATTTTAATATTCTTTACTATGTAATTTGTATTAATTATTACGTGCATCTCGACTGTTAAATATAATTTTCGTGTCTCCCAAATGAGATCATCTATATATTAGAAAGCCTGTTTGGCTTTCCTTAGGGCAGCAGTTGCCTCGAAAGCTTGCATATTGTAATCTTTTTAGTTAGCCAATAAAATGTATCATTTTGCTTGACTTCTCACTACATTCACAATGGCTAACATGGTACATACAACACGCTAGTACTACTTCCTCCACAGTAGCCGATTTTCTTTATTTTCAAAAAATGTGTTAACTATTAACAAACCAGAGCAAGTAGATGTGTCGTAGATCTAATGCAGAAGATCTGTGAACATGATAGAGTACCAGTGATACCAATGTATAAGGTGAGAGATATTCAGGATTGTGGAAACTAGAGGGATAAGACTGATAATCACATACAAAGAAAATTTGTGAAGGTTTGTAGAGAGAAGGCTTAGAGATGAGATCACCACATGTGAGGAGCATTTTAGTTTTATGCCAGGGAGAGCAACAACTGATGCGGTCTTTGTATTGAGACAGCATAAGCATTGAGAAAATCAAGAGGTCTGGAGGGGTATGCAAGAGAAGTGAGTACTAGAGAAGTACAGTATGTGAGGAATGTCCAGGATATGTATGACAATGAGTGAGGACTTGGGTTAAAAGTGATGTTGGGGTAACAGAAAAGATCCCATTTAGAGTAGGCCTGCACCAGGGATCTTCTTTAAGTTGTTACCTCTTTGATCTGGTTATGGATGTGCTGTGTCTAATTCCACTGGAGCATAATTTTTGCTGATGACACTGTGTTGTGTAGCACCAGAAAAGAGGAAGTTGGAAGAAGGGAAAAGGGCTTTGGAAGACAGAGGACTGAAGATATAAACGAATGTATGAAGTTTAATGAAGATCAGGATCCAGAGGTTAGCCTGCAGGGAAAACTATTGAAACGAGTGGACAAATATAAATATCTAGGGTCAGTGGTAGCCTGAGATGGAAAGTTACATACACAGATAACCCATAGAGTGTAGTGTTGATGGAACAATTAGTACAAGATATCAGGAGTGTTGTGTGATTGAATAATTAAGGTAAAGGTTGAAGGTAAGGTTTTAAGGCAGTGGTAAACCAAGCAAAGATGTATGAAGTTGAGATACAGGTAGTAAAGGGACCACAGGGAAAGAAGTTTAGTTGTGGCAGAAATGAGAATGTTGAGATGGAAGTATAGAGTTACAAAAAAGCAAAGAATAAGAAATTAGACAATCAGAAGCGCAATAAATGTGAGAGAAATATCTAAGAAAGTACACAAACATAGGTTGAAGTGGGATGAACATGTGATGAGGCCAGACAATGAATATGTTGGAAAAAAGTAATGGGAATGGAAGTATGGGGAAAGAGAAAGCCAGCGAGGCCAAAGAGGACCTGGATGGATAGAGTAAAAGATCTGCTGGAAAAGGGTTTGACTGAGGAGGATGTGCAGGACTGAACTGTATACAATATTGAATTACAGTGGATTAACTTTTGCTTTTTTGGTGCTAATCAACAGAAAAAGACCCTTTAATGTCAAATGTGAAACAGATCTCTGAAAAGTGGTCTAAATCAGTTACAAATATAAAACACAATATAACTGCATAAGTATTCACCCTAATTAGTATAACATATCTAAATCATCACTGGTACAGCCAGCTCACTTTAGATGACACATAATTGGTTGAATTAAGATCAACTGTTCGGAGAGAAGTGTTTCAATTGATTGTAGTGTAAATGCACCCATATCTGGAAGGTCCAAAATTTGGTGAATCTGTAACATGGCCAAACCTACACAATGTAGACAAAAAAAGAAAATAATTCTAATAACCCTACACCAAGCAACACAATTAAAATGTGATTGAAAAAAGCACAAGTCAGGGATGGATATAAGAAAGTATAGAAGTTGCTAAATATCCTTTGGGGTCCAGTGAAATCAATCATTAAGAAATGGAAAAAGTATAGCATGGCTATAAATCTGCCTAGAGCAGGCTGCACATACAAACTAAGTGATAATGCAAGAAGAAGAACAGTGAGGGGAGCCACTAAGAAATCTATGAAAACTCTAAAGATGTTACAAGCTTCAGTGGAGAGATTGGGAAGACTATGCATACAACTGTTGCCTGGGTGTTTCATTAGCCACAGGTTTATGAGAGAGCTGCAAAGAGAAAGACACTGTTTAAAAAATGCACAGGATGTTTTGACTAGAGATTGCCAGAGGGCACGTGAGAGAGTCTGAAGTCATCTAGAAGAAAGGTCTATGGTCTCATGAGACCAAAATTGAGATTTTTGGACATCAAACTAAATTATCAAAACACACTATTTCCACCTGGAGGAAAACCTGATAAGTCTGCAGGAATCCTGTACCTAAGGAGATGATTTGTTTTCCAGCAAGACAGTGACTCCAAGCATAAACCCAAAGCTATACAGGAACGACTTAAAACAACTGACATTGCCATGTCATTGTAGATCTCAATGCAAATGAGAATTTGTTACTGAATTTGAAAAAGGCAGTTTACTCATCATCCCCACAAAACCTTGCAGAGCTTGAGCTGTTTTGCAAGGAAGAATGGGGAACAATTGCAGTGTCCAGATGTGCAAAGCTAATAAAGCTAGAATTGCTGCCAAATGTATATCTACTAAATACTGACTTGGAGAGGGGAATGCTTATGTTATCAATTATTTTGTGTTTTATATTTGTAATTAATTTAGACCCCTTTGCAGAGATACATTTTCATTTTTATACTGTTTTTTGTTGATCAGTGTCAAAAAGGCAAATTAATTGTACAATACTGTAATTCAATGTTGTATAGTAATAAAAATTTGAAAACTTCCAAGAGTGTGAATATGTTTTATAGGTACTATATGTCCTGTTTATCTGTAAGTACCACCACTATTTTCTTTATAATCTTGATATTTTGTTTAAAATTAATTCACAAGTTATTTTCTTCATATTAATTCACAAGTTATTTTCTTCATTCTTCAGATGTTGGATTTGAACTGAATTGTAAAAGCAAGACATTTTGCAAGGTACAGTGGGTAATTCAGTCCGTCAGTCTAATTAAAAAGTGTTAACAAAACAGACCCAGTATTTTATCCAGATGCAGAACATTTCAAAGAGTTATGAAGATTTCAACCACATTGCTCAATTGTTTGCTCAAGATTCCTATGAGCCCTCTGTAAAAACACTAACCCTTAATTTTCAGTATTGTCCTGGAATATGGGATTCTTGGTCCAGTGCTTTGGATCTCTGGATAAGATTTGAGTGGACATTTGCAAAAATCAGTAGTGGTTCCCCAAAAAAGCATGAAAAAAGGTTTTTGGTGTAACTGTTCACCTAAATTAATATTTCTGTATTAGTTTTATTGATGCCTTTGAGAATATATAGGCTTTATCATCAATATGAAGCACAACTACAGTTGTACTGTAATGCATTTAAAGTGGACAGCGACTATATTCAGGCTGCTTTGCAGTCTTTGAGGATAATAGTTTTAATTTACAAAATTTGTTAAATTATGGAGGTAAACAACTTAATTCCAAGGATAGTTTTTGTTATTTCCAATTTTGAGGTAATTTATATTTAATGTGAAAGGGGTGTGTGTGTGTTCACCCACCAATGGACTGGGGTCCTCCCCAGGGATTGTTCTTGCCTTGCACCCTATGTTTGCTGGGATGGGCTCCAGCCCGCAGCAACCCTGCTCTGGATTAAGTGGGTTTCTAGTATGGTGTAGAAGAAACAAATGAAAGCCTTTTTTCTTCTAACGCCCTACACCCCACTGCAGTCCAACTGGTGGCAGTAATACACCATAATGTGGTTTGCCAACTGCCTTAGAAAGACTGAATAAGAAAAACAATTGTATGCCTGAACATTTCAATAAAAAGGGAAGACCGGTTAAAAGATTTAAATTAAAAACTACAAACAATGAAATCATTAGAGAAAGTATTTTTAGGCTTTTAAACTTATCTTTGGTGTAGTTTGTGATTTCAGATTAATGTTTTGGTAAATCATTTCCAGTGTATTCAAGTAATCTGAGTATTTTCTCAACTCATTCTATGACAAAAATTTTTGCTGCCATCTCAGCCACTTGCATTCCACCAAATAAAATTATGATGTAGGCGGCTTTAAACTATTTGCTGAGGTAATTTTTTGCTAAGTGTCAGGATCCTTTTCATGATCAAGGGCTATACCATTTATGTTAAGAAGACAGCTGGCTAGAATGTCCTATGACCTAGACTCTCTCTTCTAAGTCAAGGACTGTGTGATATTAGGTGGGAGAGTACTGGCCTCCTGCCAGTCCTTTTTGAATTTATCCTTGAATGAGCAGATAGCCATAGTTTCCCCAGATAGAAGGCTTTGCAACTTTTTGCCATACCTCCACAGCGTCATTTTCTGTTTAGAGAGTTAGGCATCCATGTCCGCTGCTGATACAGAAGGCTTCATAAATATTCTAGTAGCTGAATGTGATAACATTCCCTAAATACAAAACATTTTGTAATTACAATTCTAACCCCCAACTGGTTGCAGAGGAGCTACTGACTCCTAACAACTATCCATAGCATAAAAAGAGGTGGTTAATTCATGTGCCTTACTCAAGGGTTCAGGCTACTCCAACAGAAATGGTTACACTTAAACATGACTGTAACATTGCAGAACCTCTGTTTAAAAGACTAAACAAACAAAGTGTGGCTGTCAGTCATTTTCATAACAATGTGGACTGAATGTTGTTTTATGCTGATCATACTCATAACAGCTTATTTGCCCAACTTTACACTATTTAGGTAATGTGGGTAATCTCCCTGTCTGTTTAAAAAGGAGCCTACATCATTCCATCATTCCCTTTCTCTTTCAGGATAAACATGGCTTGCTCCTTTCCTATCATCAGTTACTCCTTCTTTCCCAAACACTGTATATACCTTCTGATATTTTGATTCTACTATAAAAACACAACTCAGATAAGGGGTAGATCCTAGCATTTGGTTTATACCACCTCCACCACTCCTGTTCGGTTTAAGCCACAGTGTGTCCTTCTGTCATCAAGAAAAAATGTCTGTACAATATAGATCTACTACCATGCCATCTTTATTATTTATTTAAAAAAATTTTGATCTGGATCACTTTGCAAGAATAAAAATTCTTCAAGAGAGGTATGATTGCTAGCAGGCCAGCAGCTCTTCTCACATGTGTAAATTAACACAGTCCCAAATTCCACTGTTAAATCTGAAAGACAAATACATTATAAAGAAAAAAACGATATTTAGGGTTAATAAATTATAAACCAAATATGCATCTTGCATTACTATAGTGAAAATAACTAGTTAAAAATGAAATAAAATAGATCAATTTGTCATGGTTGGTCCACTTACAATAGTAAGATAACTTTCAGAGAAAAATGCAAAACATCTCATACAACAAAAAAGTTGACAGCTCAGTGCATGTATGTTTTATTTCTATTTTATTCAATATTTGTCTATTCACGATGCAGCAAACAAGAAATCACATTAACTATGAATTTTTCTAAAGATATGCATGGAGGAACTCCAGGACAGGAAATAATTTTTCTTAGAACACCAACAACAAATACAACCCTTACCATCTTCATTGTTGCTTCTGAGCATGCTAACCATGGCTGGCATAATTTGTAATTCAAATCTTCTACAGCTGCCACAGTTATTACAAAAAGGGACCATCTGGTTCACATTGCAAGGTGGGGCAGATATAAATAGTGGCTGCCCATTGAAAGAATACCTAGAAAAGCAATAAAAGTATATAGTAAAACTCTGATTAAAGATTGGTTTTCCATTTAAAGCTTACTTCTCTTAATACAGCATAAGTGCCTTAAAAGGCAGGCAGTGTGCTATAGTGGTTAAGGATTTGGATTTCAAACCCTGAGGTTGTGGGTTCAGATCCTACTACTGACACTGTGTGACCATAAGGAAGTCGCTTGACCTGCCTGTGCTCCAATTACAAAAGCAAAGGAAATGTAACCATCCATTTTCTAACCCGCTGAATCCGAATACAGGGTCACGGGGGAAATGTAACCAATTGTATCATAAATGTTTTAAGTCACCTTGGATAAAGGCACCATCCAAATAAGTAAATGTAAAATGTAATGTTAAAATTACACTCAGATATGAATTAAAAATCTACATCAACAAAGGGTCACAGTTACAGCTTTCATAAATCTATTAAATACATATTGTGGACGCTGGCCCGGACACAGACAGACGGACATCTTATGTTCACCCAACACACCCTTTATTTACAATATTTACAATTATTGACTTCACGTGCACCCTCAGTGCCTCCAGCACCGATCCCTCAAAGTCCAGGCCACACAGTCCTACGTGCCTCTCTCTCTTGGCCGCCTCCAGTCCTCTCTTCAGCTCTGTCCACTTCCACCCAACTTCCGCTCTCGACTGAAGGGAGGCAGCCCCTTAAATAGGAACCCGGATGGGCTCCAGCTGCTCCCCGGCACTCCTCTGCAGACACGCCCCAGTGTGGCGGAAGTTCCAGCTGCGCACTCGGAAGCCATCCGGGTGTCCCCAGTTGTCTTCCCCCCAGCACTTCCTGGTGTGGCGGAAGTGCTGGGCTCCAGGGTTGTTCAGGCACCGGGGCGCCGCCTGGCGGTGGCCATGGGTCCCTACAGGGCTGGGCTACCAAGCCCTTTACCCGTGGCCCCCAACATAACCAGGGCGGACGCCCCCTCGCGGTCTGGAGGAGGTACAAGCCCTCCTCCGGTCCTCCTGGGCGTCCCGGCTGGGCTCCAGCCCCGGTCGGATGCCACAATATATTATCTATTATATACACATATATACTTCACTATCTAAGCATGTTGTAACACCAAGGTTATAAAACATTGACATGTTTGATTTAAGCCATTTGACCGGCTAAATTTGGTTATTTTTCGAGAGGTTGTAAGAATTACACCTAAACCAGGTCACCAAAGGATTTTTTTTTTTTTTTTTTAAATATAGTGGTTTTGACATTCACACTGTCAAATACCATGAGCCTCCACATTTGAAAAGACAAAACAAAAACTACACACACACACAGTACCTGAGCACCTGCTCTTGACATAAGGAGACTCTCTTCATGAACTTCATAAATACTTCATCACCATGCTTAGCTTTTGTTTTCTCATATCGTTCTTCTCCTCCATTCTCTTTACAACTGGAAGTAAACAAATAACACAAGTGCAAAAGCAGCAATGCCATTTCATCAGACTGCTTGTATTTATTACTAAATGAAGCAGGTTAGTAACATATACCAAGAGTTCGTCAAATGTGTACAATGCTGATAAAAAACCTGTTTTCTCACCTTTTTTCTTGGTTGTCAACTTACTTTTAATCTAAAGTACAGATTTACACATACACATGCATGAAGGATATTACAGTCAGTCTTGACAAAACACTAAATTAACATATGAATTATCTATGAGTCTGGTGAAACACTATGTTGCATGACTTGATTAAACTCATCATCTGTTTCATGTACTTTATGAACTTTCTTACTTCAATTAAATGGTTTTGAGGATCTGGAGACTATCCACAGGGATTTCCATAAGAAACACAACCTCTCAATCCATCATGCATGTTTTTGGGATAGAACAGGAACCTGTAGCACCCAGGGGAAACATACACAGACAGAGGCAGACCATGACTGGGCAGGTTTATCTGCCTCCATAACTGGGTGACTCATAAATGCACCACATATGTTCACCTTTATACCAATGTAGAACGTCTTTACAATGTTCCACTGTGACTGTGTATATTTTGAGAATTGTTTTATTTTGACAAAATATAATAATTTTTATTTATTTATTGTGCTTCTGTAAAAAAAAAAATTAATTTCCCCCTGGGAACAAATAAGGTGTTCTTACCTTGCTAACTGTTCAGTATCAATCCCATCAATGCCTTCTCTATTTTGGTATTCCTTCAGTAACTGCAAGGCATGATCTGTGTCCTCCTGCATACACAGTTCTTCCTCATCAATCACATTTATATAATAGGGCTGGAAAGTTGGAACAGGACCTGGAGGTATCAGCCCTGTTGTTCCAGTAGGTAAAGGAATGTCTTCTGCCTCTTGTGCGTTATCTGCGAAGCTAAGGCGCTGTAGGTGATTTGTAAAATCTGCAACCTCAGATATGTTCACAGTCATATTTCTTGAAGGCGTTTCCTCTGAATCCATTCCCCAATCATCAGCCCCATCACACCACTTGGTCACTCCAGTCGATGTCTGCAGTTTAAAATGTTTTGTGTAAAATTTCTATTAACAGTACTTCACTATAAAGAATGGGCAGTGTTAATTAATTTTAGACATAAACTAGATGACTGAGGCAAAGTGAACTAAGAAATTTATTTATCTAATGAAGAAAAGCAGCAGGAAATTAATACATGTCAAATTCTCAAATTACTGAAACAAAATAGCACTTGAGAGCAATTATTAAAAAGTTACATACATTATGAGTTAAAACAGTAACACATCCTAATAATCTAACAAGGAAATGTAATTACATTTCAAAATGTTGCAAACTTGATTACACCAATTAAAAAGCAATATATAGGAATGTAGAACACAATAATGTAGTATAAAATTTAGATTAACAATTTTGCCATGATAAAAAAAGGAACTGTGCACAGTTTGTAGAAAATACTGCTATGATGATTCAACTGAACTTAACACTGCCCTACCCTGACATGTGCATAATGCTACTTGGACTCTACAAGATCATGAAAAAAAATACCATGGCCACTTTTAAATATCACTGTTTATTAGCTATTGCACTTTTAAACATTAATATTTAAAACTTTTACATATTACTCATTATAATACAATTGCATATGAAGCTAAATAAAATATGTATATCCTGGGATGCTGCTCCTTAGTAGCAATTATTGGGAATTTTAAGATTGTCATTATGGCTACACTGTTTGTATATTACATATTAATATTAGCACAAAATAATCATTACTCTGGACATATTAGTCCTCATTTACAGCATGAATGTTATTTGGGACTACCTGTTTTTCAATTTAAACACTGTTTATTAGGACTCGCACTTCATTGCATCTACTTTACATGTGCAAAACTTGTAGTACAGTTTGAGTATATTATAAATGTCATAAAACACACACTCTTGCACACTATACACATGTACAGTATGTTTGTCTTACCTGTTTTGCCTCAGATTTTTGCCTTGCTTCTGTTTCCAAACATTGGGAACGTAATACTTTCCAGCTGTAAAATAGAATAAAAATAAAGGCTCGATATATAGTTTTTCAGAGTGCCAGTTATATCTTGAGGACATTAATGATTTAAAATTGAAACACATCAATGCATGGTGGCATAGTGGTAGTGCTGCTGCCTTGCAGTAAGAAGACCAGGGTTTACATCCCAGGTCCTCCCCATGTTTGCGTGGGTTTCTTCCTGCTGTCCAAAGACATCCAGGTTAGGTGAAATGATGACACTAAATTGGCCTGCGTTTGTGTTCACCCTGCCTTGTACCCAATGCTGGCAGGGACAGGCTAAGGCCCCAACATCCCTCCGTGCCCCTGGTCTAGATTAAGTGGGATAGAAAATTATATCCAGCATCCAAGGTGAGGAAAAGCTGAAATAATTTGAAACTCCCTTTATGTTTTACATGATCACAGGAAGTATAGGGCCTATCTCAGCAGTAAAGGTCAGAACCATTAGATACCAACAGATAGCATGCCAGTCCATCAGCGAGTATGTCCAAGTTCAAACAAATATTTTCTAGTCTGGGAAATTAACAAAATTCCCTGGAGTTTTTAAGCAGCATCACTAACTACTGTGCTGCCATGCAGAAACAACAAGCAAATTTTGTAAATTCTAGAGATAGAAAAAAACAAAACAACACAGGAAAATTTCTTATTCTACGAGACTCAAAGAACAGAATAATAGTCATTTATCAATAATAATTTAATAATCACCAATCCCATAGTTTTTATTTACTTTTTTAATGTATACTATAAAGCCACACCCTCTCAGTTGTGAGAAGCAGATTATAAACATGTTAGACCTATGGATATAATACTTCAATCTACACCCTCTCAAGTAAGTGAACCAGCCGCTGTGGAGCAACATCTGAAGCTTTGCCTCTGGTGCTGACATCCGAGGTTTGATCCCCACAAGGGGAAACAAATGTGACATATACAAAATAAAACAAATATACATATATACAGTATATATATAATTTTTTTTTTACTCACAATGCTTTTTTTACCACAAGTAGCAGAGAGGAACACACTTTTCTTTACCATAAATACACCAGTATGTCTGTGCGCATTTTAGATAGTTAATCTCATGTAGCGAGACATGAAATACGAGGAACACAAGTGTATAGTCCTATACTTCAATGAACCACTCTTTTATATTAACAATAAGATTTTTCATTTATATATGGGAGGAAGACATTCTCTTTTTTCTTAATTGTGCACTCTACTGTGTGTTTGTTGTAAGTACTCTGGAGATGTTCAGTAAGACATTTTTTCCTGTACCTATCCGTCCTGGGTATGATGTTAATTTGCATCCAGACCTGCAGGTAGGCCCTCCACACAGCAGGGAAAAATTTGGGGGTTGCTGGCAGAATTGGCACTCCAGCCACCATAAAAAACCTCACACTAGTTCCACTCCATCTGAACTAGTGTGGTGCTGAGGTGTCACCCGTTGCATGGCTAAACTCTGGTCCTGATCTGGGATCCTGAGTTGGTTTGTCATGTGGTGGGTGCAGCAATGTGCTGTATCAGTGCGTGCTCCTAACCTCTCTCTCTCTACCATCAAAATGGGAACATGCACCTTTATGCTTAAGTATTCACTACAGAAAAGTACTAAACAACTAAAAGGTATTTTTTGCTTCTAAATCCTTACGTATCTGTCGAATTATTCCTCCTAAAATGTTATCTGCTGCATGTTAGCTGGCATTTGCTGCAGGACACCAGAAGTCTATGGTGGCACAGAGAAAAATAGGAAAAAAACATATCAGTTCAAGAATTTAGACCATTGTAGAAAAGACACCCATTCCAATTTGTTGTGGTGTCTATGGCTTTGCAAAACAATTGCATTGCAGACACCTTAACGTAAAAACTTTTGAGTGTCTACTATGTACAATATATACACTATATACAAACAAATATTTACATCTGAACTGAGTAAGTCAGAGGTGGACTTTACGTATGAACAGCAAAAAAAAAAAAATGTGAAGATTACAAATTATTTATTACTTCTCTATGTAGTAACTCAAATATTCCCGAACAGAAGAAACTGTGAGTAGTGGAGGTACAGTATATCATGGATATTGTATCTTGGGTATTTGGTAATCTTATTCCTAACATGCATGCCTTTTTGAAATGGATAAAGAACTTTTTCCCTCTGTGAGTCTCGTCACTCTTGATTACAAAATTACAGTCTGTATGCATTAAACTCTTGTCCCTGTTTTGGATTGAAATACATCTACAGTATGTTTTAACTTTCCATACCCAATTTGTCAAGTTCGTAGTTGTGGGAAACTGAAACCATTCCTTGCAGGATCAGAGTGGAAACAACACAGGACAAGTAAGGTCATTGCAGTGCAATGCAGTGTACACCCACAGTCACTTACATCAGGCCAATATATTAATACAAAATTGCTTAAAATGACCCTTAACCACATTGTTCATTAGCATTGTTAATACTCACCTTTCTGACTTTCCTGAACATTCGTTTCGTGGGCAAGCAAACACATTAATGGTTCGATGATACAGGGAACCCTCCAAAGGGCAGTATACTTGCACAATATGAAGGAGGGTTTCACCACAAAGTGTGCAAGTGGGATAAAGAAATGTGATACATGGCATACAATTCTGAAAGAAAAAACAATTGTTTTTATTATTAGCACTTAATGTTTATACAATGCTTTGACTACTGATAATAATTAATAATATGCATAGCTGAGGCATTATATTGCCTATAGCATTGATTTTCACTAGGGATTCATTTCACCCAAACATTAATTCAGGACAGAGTTTCTAAATAGCTTATTAACCCATTACCAACAGATAGAAAATCATAAATGTGTGTATTATCTTAACCTCTTTACAACATAAATTCCATCAAAGAGCCACGGATTTGTTATCTATACATACATATACATGCTCAAAGAAAATACTGAAATATATAGATAATACTATTGGATCTATCTATCTGTCTTTCTATCTAGTGTGCTTCACATCTCTCTCTCTATCTCCTAAATAACTAAATATACAATCAAATAATTTAGAAATATGAATTTAATCTGATCAGCATCATACTCTATATTAAATTATAAATTAATGATACAAACAATAACCTGAGCAGTAGTACACATTAAATGATTCTTTTTCATTAATCAAAATTTTAAGCCCTAACCTTCTTCTACTTTTCATTCTTTAGTACTTATAATTATGACAAGTGAGTGTACAATCACATATAAGTGGAAAAGCTGATATTTTATTATTCCCAATTAGCTATGTATTAGCTATGTGGAGTACTTCTGGAAGTTGTAGTTAATATATATAATGTTTCATACATTATTACAAGTATATACTTAAATTAAGTTGTAACAATGAATTATTAAAACATAAGGAAAAGAACTGAAGGTAACTCAAGGGTTACCTAAACGTAGCCTAAAGCTTGACCACATACTGTAAGGTTTATCTCACCTTAGAGAAACCAGCAACTTGAATTTCCAACATTAAAATGAGGTAAATGAGTACCCAACATCCCTCTAGAAAGCAAAGATAAACGAATGCGAAGCCCAAACACCCCTCCTATGAAGCAGCGCTAAGATCAATAGGGCAGTCTGCAAAACACCCCTATCAACAAGGCGGCATTTAGATAAATGGGAGAGTCAACAAGAGTCAGAAAATACTGATGCCACTAGTTGTTCAGATGAAATAACAAAAGTTCTGCATATTATGCATATTAAGAGTTAGATGATGTGATGCATTAGATGAAGTAATGGTAAAGAAATGTATAAAATCAAATTATTGTATTATCGATTACTCACTCCAAGGACTGAGACATTTGTGCATACTCTGTGCAAATAAAGAAATGTTCTGCATTTTCACCCGGGCTCCATGACTCCCTTCTTTAAAAATAGAGGAATGTTTTTTCCACAACAATAGCTGGCATACTTTAAATGTCTATAATTGCTTTTTAAAAGCTACACTCTGATGCACTGTGTCTTTTAGGGGAGATGCCATGTTCCAGAAGTAACTGTGTCTCATGCAGTTGTTTACACGCCTTTGGCAGCTCCTGTCACAGCAATAACACATGATTTGATCGAGAGGATAGTGCAGGAATTTATGGAGAAATAACAACAGCAGCAGCAACAACTGAAAGTGCAGTAGACCAGAAGAAAACTTGCTTTTCATGTGGCCAGCCAAAGTAACATTATGAAAATGCTGGGTACAAATTCTGTAAAACCTTGCTCAATTGTTCTTTTGTGCTTCTTTGGGGTCTCTTTTCAAAACTAAACATGAACATTTGTGTTTATCTTCTAGCAAATGATAATTTTTTAAGTATTGTGGTGGAAGATTGGGACCCTTGCCCAGCTGGGACGCCTCAATGATGGAAGGACCAGGGAAGAGGATATATCCACAACACCCGGAAGTGCTGCAGGAAGAGGATCCAGGAACATGTGCAGCACTTCTGCCACACTCAGGAGTGCTGCTGAAGGGGGATCAGTGTGTACCTGGAGCACTTCCAGGTGCGCTATAAAAGAGGCCGCCTCACTTCATTCCAGGAGCCAGAGTCGAGAGATGGAGGACAGAGTTTGTGTGGAGGAGTGTAGGCGGTAAAGAAAAAAAGAAAGGATAGATAGAGAGAGGAAGTAGCTGAGGTTATTGGTGGTCATTTGTGCATTATGTGGTAAGAAAAGAAAATTAATGGGTTTTTTTTTGCACTTGTGTCTTTGTGCCTGTGTGTGTCTGGGGCTGATACTCCACAGTATAAAATGGGAAACACAAACAGGTGGTGGTGCTGCTATCCAAATTCATAATGTTCAAAAATAATAGCAATGTGGCTGTTCAACTATTATTTTTTTTTATTTAATGAATCTTGTAATACTAAACATGCACCTTATGCATTTTTATCACTGGGTTATCAAAAGAAAATGCATTTGTATGGTTAAAAAGGCTTAGAGATGTTCTGAATGCTGTATTCTGAGGCACTTTACCTTTTACTGGGCAGGCAGAGTGGTGAACACCACAGAACAGAGCCCCGTAAAATGGATGTGGTGAAAAATACATGGCATCAGTAATGGTTTAGCACTCAAGTATCTCTACAGCCAGGAGCTGAATGTTGAGTAGGAGGAGCAATTTTAAGTAGGAGGGGACATACTTGATGGGTAGGATGAAGTTATCAAAAAAAAAAAAGATTGTTACACTTGAGGTTGTCAAAATTAAAGTTTGTAATGAATACCCTAAAGTTTTCACAGCTTATGCTATTTATAATAGGGAAAATATACAATTTACATATACAGTTTAAACAGAATTGACAGAATACACTGCAGGTAGATTTAAGCCATATTCCCAAAACACAGACCTAGACCAAGAACAGCCAGTCTAACTGAATGTTGATTTGAAGCTGTAATTTTTTAAAACTTTACTTCATACTGAGAGTTTTTTCTATCTCCACTGCATGCTGCAGTCAACTTTTAATAATGATTTCAAGTGCACACTCTAGTGTCAAGTTCACTCACTCAGCTTTTATTCTTAAATTCATGCAGTCAAAACCCCAAAACAGTAGCTGCCTGGTGCAGAGATCATATTCACCTGTAATTCAAGAGCACTGGATTCGCTTCTGGGTCCAATAGTTTTCATTTCACATTCTGGATTTTTAATGTGAATTTCTCACTTAACATTCTGCATTTTCACTTTCAACTTTTAGTGTTCATTTCATGACTTCACTTTCTCTTCATTCTCCCTTATTACTTTCTTCATTTCACTCTCTACATTTTTAATCTTTATTTCAGGTTGTCACTGATCTCTCTTAAAAATAATACAGTACTATTTGCCTTCCAATTCTTGTTGCTTTGCTGTTTGACTCGCTTCACCTACCCATTAATGTTAGTATTGTTTATGTCTCCAGTACGTCATGTTATTAGAATATCGAGCAATCCTGATACGTGCGAGCAGGCAACATCCCAGTAAACTACTGCTTTGGTTTTCGGCTTCAGCTTGAAGATGCAATACACTTAGCAGGCAGATTCATAAGCTGACAGTTGAAATGCAGATGATAATTCTCATTAAAGAGGAAGAGTGTTTGAATTACTTCAATGATTTACACTGTCAGCCTGAGCTGCCTGGTTACTGTGTCTTTCTACTTTTTACATGTGAATCAACAGATCACACAAGAATAAAGACAAAAAATATGACTAATGTGTTTATTTATTTTAACATACTCTTTGCTAATCCTAAACAAATTGTGGGCCGATATTTAAAGCCAGCTATTTGGTCCTATGTGTCAGGCACTGTGTGCAATAACATAAGATTTCCTATTCATTTTACGCCATGACCAATCAGATGTTAACAGGCCATAAACCTCTCCTACTCGACACTGTAGGCTCTTCCACTTGACATTACCCCTCCTACTCAACATTTGGCTCCTGGCTATACCCTTCTCTTAGCAAGCATTATGAATGAGTGGGAAATGGTTTAGGGTGTTTTAACTGGGGGCTACAGCAGTTAATTCATTATAGCAACGTGCCATTTGAAAATGAATGAAAATGAATGAACAGCGCATTCAGGTCCTGATTATATGAAATGCTAATATTTCATAATGAAAACCGACAACTGAATTCTCACTTGACCTACACATTTTCATTTATTTTAGTAGGCAATAAAAATATTATGTCAAGTTGTCTGTTATGCTCAGACATAACCGTCTGGAGGGGTCTAAGTATAAGTTTCAAAACATGCTACTGACATTTCATGGACTGTTGCTCTGCAAAAGACACACACAGAACCACACTAAAGTCTGAATTAGCATAAGCCACCCTAATTCGGGGTGATTATAAAAGTGATAATGAATTAATCTGTGAAGTAGGAGAACATAATAATAAAGAATAGTTGTGTCAGATATTTAAAATGGAAAAACAAGGTCTTCACTTTAAATGTGTAAAGTCTGAATATTTTTTGATTGTAACACAAATTTATCATTTTCGACTTTTAATACAAGTCGATAGGAGGCTAGATTCCCGTAAAGGATTAAAATCAAAAATAACATTATGTTTGTAATCACTGACCTTGAAATAGTCTATAACGGTACAGCACATGCTTATGTTTCAAATTTGTCATTTTCAACCCTTTGGGAGTGGCACTTAGAAGGCTAGGGCCACCGGTAAATAAGCAAATATCAAAATAATTATCACATTTGTGATAAGCAACCAAGAAATTGCATAAAGCGAAACTCGACATACCTATATGACTGATTCTCATTTTTTCTAAGTCTTGTGAAAAGGAATAACTTTGACCCCCTCCTATCTCATTAGTAGGTTAAACCCTGAGGTCGGTTGATGTAGCATGAACAACTTCAAGTCCTTATGCTCATTTCTGTTTAAGATTAACACTTTTTCAGTGTAAATAAATATGACATAATAAATGTTATTTTTGTCATGTTCAATATTGTAATTAAATAGCACAGTAGGTTAGGTGCATTGACGATTCTAAATTGCCCCCAGTGTGTGCTTGGTATGTGGGTGTGAGCACCCTGCAGTGGGCTGGTGCCCTGCCCGGAGTTTATTTCCTGCCTTGCGCCCTGTGCTGGCTGGGATAGGCTGCAGCAGACCCCCGTGACCCTGTAGTTCGGATATAGCGGGTTGTATAATGGATGGAATTACTTCAGCACTATAATTATGAAATGTCCCCGGATTTTGTGGGACGTTTTCGCTATGAGGCTCGCAGTACGGAGATGACGAAGATGAAAATCACATGACTCAAACACAATCGAAGTAAGAACTATTCTACTGATCAAAGTGGCTATAGCAGAGGAAAATAGAGGTGTAAAGCTCCGCCCATTGATCCACACTATTTGTATCGAGAACTTGAAAAAGCAAAGTGGAAAATAAAAATTCAGTGAGAAGCAGGTGGCGCCAGTGCTTATTTGCGTTTTACTTTTCATTTTTGCAGCTTCATTGCTGTTCAGGCTGAAAATGAAATTGCAAATGGTGTTATTTCATTTTATATAGTGAAAGGCGATGTAAGTTACAATGCAAAAAACTGGAGCTGTAGGGACAATTACCAGTACCGAACAAATGCTTAGTTAAGTAAACAGACGTTTTGGAAGACGATTTCAAAAATTCTTTCTGTTTTCAAATATAAAGATAGCAGATAGAACATTACTCGCCATTGACTAAGTTCTCAGTGGGGTGTTTTCAGAAAGAGTTGCTTTGTTTGCTCTCCATACACGTGAGCATGACTTCTTAATGCAAAAACAAAAATGGTGTTTGTAGTCACAACGTAACCCAGCGTTAATAGCATTTCGCTTCTTCATACCAAAGTTAAAGTTGCGAGCCAAGTTCAGTAGGAAAATTAAACTATACATGAAATGATGAGGCTTTTACACTTAACTCGCGAGAGTTCAACGTACCACAGCACCCTGCTTTAGGTTGCGTAATGATTTGCGTTGGCCAGCAGGGGTTGAATGATGGACAAAGTATGCGAACTTACCTTTCTAACCGAAAAAAAAATTTAAGCGTTTCGGGAATTATACGACAGTTGAACTTTTGGTCCTCTTCGAACAGGATACTCAGTTACACCGCAACATTGCGGAAAAAAAATACAAAATGAGAAACTACTCTCGGATGCATACTTTCCCGACAGTACTATCAACAGAATAGAAAGGAGCGTTTCAAGTTGTTAAATGAAATTATCCTTCATTTTTTTTCTACGACTTCATTTCGTTTCTATAGATGGCCAGTGGACTCCATTCCTGTAGGAAGAACTTCGTAAACTAGACGTATTTGAAATATTAAAATTTTTTTTTTGTTTGCTTAAAGGGCAACGAAAAAAAGACTATCTACAAGTCTGCCGCACAAGACCGATTGCATTTCTGCTCTTCACCGTTCTTTTCCTTTCATTAGTATCTGTTAATCTTTAATATTTCAATGAACGTCATCAAAAGCCATGTCAGGAGAAGACTCGGTTGCACACCTACAACAGTATCGCAACATCAAAACGTCGACACACCTGCATGCTTCTTATTTCAAGCCGCTGCTTGTTGAACGGTAAGTAAATTCAAATGAATACAGTTGGTATAAAGTACAATAACTGCTAATATACGGCCCTCGTGAAAAAAGTAGTAAGGGTAAACCTGCTCTACATAGACACATCAGCTAGATGCAGCAACCTCTATTAATAGTATTTATGCGTCATAAATCATCCGCACAGTAAGTGCGTAATACCTACACTAAATATAACAGCAAATGATGATACATCGTGATTGGTTAATGTATATAAATAGTATGGCCACGTTGTCATAGTTTTCTTGTGGCATTTTCATTCTGAATGGTTAAAAGAGATCATATTCTTCTAGCTGGGAAGTAAATGTATATTTACATTTATTTATTTTCAACGATACAGTTGCAAAAAAAATTAAAAACAATCGAGCCAGCCAGGAGTCGAACCTGGAATCTTCTGATCCGTAGTCAGACGCGTTATCCATTGCGCCACTGGCCCGCACACTGCCCCATTCTTACCAGGAGCATTACACGGAGTTTTTTACGACCGCCAAGATGTCGCTTAAAAATATTTTCGTTTATTTATGAATGTTTACGATATTTAAGTCTACAGTCTAGTGGCATTCATATGTTATAAAATGAAGCGGCACCAGACGACTGGTATTCAGTGTATAAACGTGGTTTAACGCGATTTCGGTTACGTCTCATGCAGGCCTCAAAATTGAAGAATCACGCTTTCTGCCTTAAAAACAACTTGCTTTGTGTTTTCTTATCACTATTGCGCACTTTAAAATTACACTGTGTAAACTGGCACGATTCCATATTACATATGTGTAGAACGAAATGTCATCATTGTGTTCCGAACAAGCCTCGACGTTGACTTACGTTGTCAGCCGTCGTTAACGCACGTGTAAACAGAGTGCCTCCGGTGAGCGTGTGTAGCATAGGCAGCACGCACAATTAGGTTATGAAAAAACTTGAATGTGTTTTATTTAATAAAGACTTTGATATGAAGTTGTTAAGTTTATATATATATATCTTACCGGTACATCGCCAATTTTGTTCGTCAAAAAGGAAAGATTTTGCAGCTTTCCTACGTCAATCCTTGCGTCTCGTAATCCCAAAAGCACCCTTTGCGATGTAGAAGCCATCCTGCCCTTCTGAAAGAATAGAAGGTGTCAACCTGTAAACTAGAATTAGTGCGTTGAGGCGAACGACTAGTCCGACGGCGAATAGTTGCACATAGTTGCTGTCTGGCTATTGGATTGCCTCGACTAACACCAACTAATTTGTAAACAAAAAAAAAAAAGTATTAGTGAAAAAAAAAGAAATGAAAGAATAAGTAACGGAGCAGAGTGGCGCAGCGGAAGCGTGCTGGGCCCATAACCCAGAGGTCGATGGATCGAAACCATCCTCTGCTAGTGTAATTTTTTTTTTCTTCATTTTTTTCCTAACTGGTACATGTAATCACGATTGACTGCCTTTAAAAAAAACTATCGCTAAAATAAGTAAAAAAAAAAAACCCTTTGTAGCCGATATGGGTTATGATTGGCCATAACTTTCAGTTCTTGGTAGGAATATAAACTGTGATGGGCCGATGTTTTAATCTGCTAGAATCTTGGCAGCAATACGTGAATTCATTAATTCTTGCTACGGAGAATTACCAACAATTTACCACAAAGTGCTTCATGGACTTGAGTTCGAATCCCGCACGGACCTGACGGCTGTTTTTAAGAAAATAAGTTAAAAAAAAAATCTTTATTCGCCAAAGGATGCTAGAGCTGCATATTAAAATTTAAACAAGTTTCTCCACGTTAAGAAATATGTATATTATCGTTAAATGCAAAACTAATGATTTGTACAATAATGGAAGGGTTAAAATATATATGGTATGTGTATAATATTAACATTTAATGCAGAAGTTTAGATTTGTAATAATTTGTTTTCATTAACATTATAGTGATATAGTATTCAGTTTGCACTTATATGAATTAAGTTTTTCTTTTTGATTAAATAAAAAACTCGAATGACCCCTTTGTAAAATGAACTTGTAAGCAATAAGCACAATTAAACATCACACTTAAACTGTCCATTCTAGTGAATTAGGTTTATAATAATTTATAATGCATTTTACTTATACTGCACTTTAACCATGCTCCAGGTCAAGTCAAGATTGTAAGTCAAAAGGGTAAAACAAGAATTCAGAATCAGATTTATGTGGCATATTTTGGTAAAAAAACATTTACCAGCAACTGCAGCTGTAACTCAACTTTTGCATGCAGTCCTTAGTGCAGCTATCTAAGGCTGGATGGTATACTTTGGAATGTTACTGCACCTCTCACATTCAGGTAATCAGCCTTTACTTGTATGCTGCAGCTTATTTTCTGAAATGTATTGAAATGGTTTCCTTTCTTAATGAAGAATCTGGTATTCTGGCGAAAGATTTAATTAAAAAATGCATGTGGACTCCCAAATCTACAAAATA
The DNA here is from genome assembly GCF_016835505.1 of Polypterus senegalus. Taxonomy (NCBI): domain Eukaryota; kingdom Metazoa; phylum Chordata; class Cladistia; order Polypteriformes; family Polypteridae; genus Polypterus; species Polypterus senegalus. The sequence goes on along the minus strand of NC_053162.1, from coordinate 103,971,277 downwards.
CATACAAATCAAAGATCATATTTTGAATCTACACTACTCTGGGAAATGCATACCTTGCTGGAAATTCATATCATTGGTTGGAAAAAGTGGGGAAAACAATGACGATACAACATAAAACACAAAGATTTTTGAAACAGGAGTTGTATATTGTCACCAGTGTAGTGTTTTTTAGCAGCAATGTTTAATAATTTTACATTATTTAGTTTTTAATATAGTGTTAAATCTTGTATTGTAAAACACTTTGCAGTTTACAGTGGCACAAAGTAACATTCCTCTGGACTGTGGTGCAACATATACATAAGCACAGAACAAGTGCAAGACAGGTAGAGCTGTTCTATACTAAACTGCCTGGCCAAAAAAAAAAGTCACTACCTGGATTTAACTAAGCAAATAGGTACAAGCCCCCTATTGGATAATTACTGCATGGGCGATTATCTTTCAGCTGGCAACAAGTTATTTAACCCCAACTGGTGCAATGAGTTGCTTCTCATTTCTTAAACAACCATGTCGAAAGACACATCGTGTGGACGTGAAAAAGATGTTAGTCTATTTGAGAAGGGTCAAATCATTGGCATGCTTCAAGCAGAGAAAACATCTAAGGGGACTGCAGAAACTACTAAAATTTGGTTAAGAATTATCCAACGCATTATTAAAAACTGGAAGGATAGTGGGGACCCATCATCTTCGAGGAAAAAATGTGGCCGGAAAAAAATCCTGAATGATCATGATCAGCGATCACTTAAACGTTTGGTGAAATCAAATCGAAGAAAAACAACAGTAGAACTCAGGTCTATGTTTAATAGTGAAAGTAAGAGCATTTCCACACGCACAATGCGAAGGGAACTCAAGGGATTGGGACTGAATAGCTGTGTAGTCGTAAGAAAACAACTAATCAGTGAGGCAAACTGGAAAAAAAGGCTTCAATTTGCTAGGGAGCATAAAGATTGGATTCTGGAGCAATGGAAGAAGGTCATGTGGTCTGATGAGTCCAGATTTACCCTGTTCCAGAGTGATGGGTGCATCAGGGTAAGAAGACAGGCAGATGAAGTGATGCACCCATCATGCCTAGTGCCTACTGTACAAGCCTGTGGGGGCAGTGCTATGATCTGGGGTTGCTGCAGTTGGTCAGGTCTAGGTTCAGCAGCAGTATGTGCTCCAAGAATGAGGTCAGCTGAATATACTGAATAACCAGGTTATTCCATCAATGGATTTTTTCTTCCCTGATGGCATGGGCATATTCCAAGATGACAATGCCAGGATTCATCGGGCTCAAATTGTGAAAGAGTGGTTCAGGGAGCATGAGAGATCATTTTCACACATGGATTGGCCACCACAGAGTCCAGACCTTAACCCCATTGAGAATCTTTGGGATGTGCTGGAGAAGGCTTTGCGCAGCGGTCAGACTCTACCATCATCAGTGCAAGATCTTGGTGAAAAAATAATGCAACACTGGATGGAACTAAATCTTGTGACATTGCAGAAGCTTATCGAAACAATGCCACAGCGAATGCTTGCCGTAATCAAAGCTAAAGGCAGTACAACGAAATATTAGAGTGTGTGACCTTTTTTTTTTGGTAGCGACTTTTTTTTTTGGCCAGGCAGTGTATAAATACAGTGTAGATAAATAATAAATAGGCAACTGAGTAGATAGTAATAATTTTGAAATAATTAGTAATAAATAAATTACAATAACTAATAATAAAAGGCAACAGTGGTACTAGGTACAACAATGTACCACAAATAAATTTACTAAGAGCAAATCTACAGACAGAGAGGCAGCACAGAGTTCAGAGTCCAGACACCCAAGAAGTAGAAGTTATTGCAGAACCTGACAGAACTGGTTCAAATGCTACAGTACCTTGCCAGATGGAAATGGGACAAAGAGACCGTGAGAGGGATCGCTAGATAACAGACAGATAAATCTTTATTGTCATTGTCACTTTTACAAAAGAACAACAAAATTGAAGGTGCTGTCGACTCACTGTAAGGCATAAGAGTTAAAAAACAAGAAAAGGAATAGTAATAAAAGTAAATTACAAATATATACAAAATATACTTGTCATATATACAGACTGCACTGGTTGACTTAAGGTCTATATTGCGCATTTAGAGAATGATATGGAGCAGTTTTATTTGAGTTCAGGGCCTTGATTGCTTTTGGATAAAAACTGTTTTTAATGCGGTTTGTCCTGGTTTTCATTTGTTTGTATCTTTTGCCTGATGGCAAAAGCTGGAAGAGGCAGTGACCGGGATGTAATGAATCCTGTGAAATGTCTGTTGCTTTTTGAGGTGTAGATTTGTTCCAGAGTGGGGAAGGTACAGCCAGTTGTTCTCTCCGCTGTCCTGATGACGCTTTGGAGCGCTTTCCTTTCTGAGGAATTGCAGCTGCCATACCACACACACACAGTCTCTCCGGTACCCTCTCCACACAGTCCCCGCCAATGATGAGTGGCTGGATGTCAGTTTTGTGTTTTTTCTAAAGTCAACAACAAGCTCCTTCGTTTTTGTGGTGTTGAGGAGCAGGTTATTGACTCTGCACCACTCTGACAGCCACTCCACCTCGTCCCTGTATGCCAGGTCACCCTCCTTGCCCGAGATGAGTCCGATCACCGTTGTGTCATCCGTGAACTTTATTATCTTGCTGCTGTGGTGTGCAGGAACACAGTCTTATGTGTAGAGGGTGTAGAAGAGTGGGCTGAGCACACAACCCTGCGGTGTCCCAGTGTTGAGGCCGAGAGCAGTGGAGGACCCAGCCTGTCCCTCTGGGAGCGACCAGACAGGAAGTATAGTATCCAGCTGCAGGTGAATAATGGAAGTCCCAGATCTGCCAGTTTGGACATAGTTATTGTGGGAGGATGGTGTTAAACGCTGAGCTGAAGTCCACAGAGAGCAGTCTGACATAACTCCCCTGTTGCTACAGGTGGGTCAGGACAGCATCATGAAGGGCTGTAGCCACAGCGTCCTCCGTGGATCTCTTTGCTTTATAAGCAAATTGAAATAGATCCAGGTCTACTGGCAGACAGGTGATGACATGAATCCGCACCAGTTTCTCAAAGCACTTCATAATGACAGATGTGAGTGCCACTGGGCGGAAGTTTCTCAGCGAATTTCTGTGAATTTTTTTAGCAGTGGAACAATGATGGAGGACTTAAGGCAAGACGGGGCAGTGGCTTGGAACAGGGACTGGTTGAAAATCCTAGTGAAGATTTCGGCCAGTTGATCCGCACAGTCTTTCAGCACCCATCCAGCCACCCCGTCAGGCCCTGCAGCCTTCCTCAGGTTCACCTTCCTCATCACCCTCTTCACTTCACATTCTTCCACCGTGAGTGTGTTTTTATTGTGAACAGGCGGCAGTGATGGAACTGCTAATGGTGTTGCCACAAAACGGGCAAAGAAGATATTCAGCTCCTCTGCCAGAGAAGTATCTCCCTCAGCGGCTGAGGAGTTGCTGGATTTGTAGCTGGTGATGTGCTGTAACAGCCTGCCACACCTGCCTGGTGGTGTTACTACTCAGATGGTCATCTATATACTGCCTTGGCCTCTTGGATGCCTCTCTTCAGGTTCGCCTTGGCTACACTGTAGAGTGCCCCATCCCCAGACCTGAAAGTAGTATTCCTGGGTTTCAGTAGACTCTGGACCTCCCTCGTCATCTAGGGCATCCTGTTAGGATAAATCCTTCTATGTCTGTCCCTGGTGACATTTTCGATACAGAACCTGATGTAATCCAGGACTGCTGTCGTATGGTCTTCCAGGTTCTGGTGATTGAAAACCTGTTTTTACTTCACTGGTTGCACACTTTATATGTTGATGGAATTTGGGGAGAACTGTTTTCAGATCTGCATGATTAAAGTCCCCAGAAATTATGTGAACAGCCTCAGGATACTTGCTGTATTTGCTGCTGATAGTGTCATGCAAAAGCCCCAGAGCCGAGTTAGCATTAGCATCTGGTGCTATATACACAGGAGTTAGCAGTACGGCGTTGAATTCACAGGGGAGGTATATGGGTCTGCATTTAATTGTCATAAACTCCATGTCAGGAGAGCAGTGTCTGGTGACTATGGTGGAATTCGTACACCAGCGATTGTTCACATAAATGCATGGCCCCCTTCCTCTTTTCTTACTGGAGCTCTCTGTCCTGTCTTGCTGGTATGCTGTGTAGCCTGCTATCTCAATAGCCGTGTCCAGTATAAGTGTGTTTAGCCACGTCTCTGTTATCAGCAGGATGCAGCAGTCCCTGATGATCCCGTTGCAATCCGCATCTTCCACTCATCCAATTTATTTGCCAGAGACCTCACATTTGAGGAAAAAATGCTTGGAAGCGGTGGTTTATGTGGATGCTTCCTTAGCCTCACTAGCACGCTGCCTCAGCACCCTCTGTTTTGTTTACGGTCTGCACAGCCACCGGCTCCTCGAAGCTGGGATTATAATCCACGGAGAGCCCAGTGTCCATGCAGTGTCGTCCGGAATGTTGTGGACATGGAGAAACTCGGATGTCGAGCAGCTCTCGCTCCATAAGCCGATGGATAAAATATCCTGTCGGCTATAGGTGTATTTAACCAGGCAGGGTGGAAAAGCCAAACTCTGAGTCAGCACACAGCCATAGCGTCTAAGTGCGCCGCCATTGTCATGTCAATGGTGATGGGAGTGGTCCTTCACAAATTTTGGCTTGGGAGTCTCAAGGAGTGTTTGGACCTGCAAGATATTTAGTTCTGGAGGACTTCTTAACAGTTTTTTCAGGGGCCACTATATCAGTTGCAGGCCTTATCTTAGCTTTTAAATTTTCCACCTTACTGGTTGCATTACTAACTGTATTAGGGCAAGGGCTACATTTGGAGTGATTGTTTAGAATATTAGCAACCTTAAGGCTGCAGATGAATCAAAATAAAGTTTTTTTTTTTAACAGTATGCTTCTCATTAGTTGCTATTACCATCATTATTACATCAAATAATATGCAGAAATTGCCAGATATACTGATATCCACAACCTGCCTTATGTCCACTTTTAATCCTTTGGAAATGATTACATCCTGTTTGTTTCATCCCATATGTGTAGGTTTGCTGATGTGCTGAGATCAAAAGAGAGCAGTAAGTTCAAGAATTCTCTTGCTTTCGGGGAACACTGGCTATCCACATGAAAACGCCTACAATTAGGAACCTGTCATAATTAGTTATTATTTTAGACAGTCAGAGAATTCCTCAATTAAAGATGCATTATGTTTTGGGTGCCTATAAACGGTCAATATGAGAGACTTAAACACTCCTTGATTAATCACAGCAAGATACTGGAAAGATGTAAAATTACCAAAACTTCTTTTATCCTGGCAATTAAATGAAGAAAATGTGTAATTTGGAGCTGCTGCTTTAGTTAGCACTGTTAACACTGTTGCACAATCCCAGCTGAGCCACATTTAATGTAAGAAAGTCTATTTTTCTATCAGTAATATGATCATTATTGTAAAAAGTCTTCGTTTTTAGTAAAGCCACATTTAAGGTCTAGGAAGAGCACGCCTGAATCAGAGTGTTAAGACAGCTTGCAACTGTGAAAATGAGGTATTCATGTTTCAGATTTTTTGTCCAGATTTTTATATTTAAACTGTGGTCTGTTATTATCTTTTTAACGCAATGTACATATATAGGTGAAATTGTAATTACGTAATTCGAGCATGACTGTGCCCCTCTGTACAACACCTGGGGCCTCATGCATAACGGTGTATGTAGAATTCACACTAAAACATGGCGTATGCACAAAGGCGTAAATGTGCGTACGCACAAAAAATCCAGATGCATAAATCTGTGCATACGCTAACTTCCATGTTCTTCCGCTCCATAAATCCCGGTCAGCGTGCAAAATAATGCACGTGCACGTGCCTGCTGCCACTCCCCAACTTCTCCAAGAATTACACCTCTTTGAATATGCAAATCAATATAAATAACCCTTAAGCTCAGCATTCTGTGAAAAGACAATGTCAAAAGCACGGGGGAAAATAGACGAATTTCAGTGAATACCAAGTGGAGGCAAGGAAAAACATACTATTTGTTGGTTTAAGCAGTGGTATAAACAGCAAAAGTTGAGTGATCGAGTGACACAGAGTGTCAGAAAAACTCGAAAGCTCAAGTTCACAAAGTCGCACAGTGCCCGAAATAAAAAAGAAGTTTTCAGATATCAAAATTGCCATAAAAAGGCGAGTCGTAGCCCACTGTCTGAGTGTCAAATGGAAGGATTTTAGGGTACACTGGGAAAAATGACAAAAATGTCAACTTTAATCTCAAAATTTTCACTTTAATAACGTAGTTTATTTTGTCATTAAAGTTGAACATTATAAACTTCATCTTAAAATCGTTTAATTTACTAGTTTATCAAATCCCATCGTAACTAAAGTAGCACGTTTAATGCTTTGTATTGTATGTGTTCTTCTCCATGCTTTATGTGTGTGAATCACTACGTGCTTCTTAAACAGGCTTTCTCTTCCTCCGACAGGACACAGAATCCATTACATTCATGATATTACAGGTCTCTGAATAATTTAAATACTGAGATGTATACTTGATATTATTTTCATTATGATAGGAGTAAAAGCATGTTATTAAAAATGAGAACACGGTGGCACAGTGATAGTGACAAACTGGCACCCCATCCAGAGATTGTTCCTCGCGCAAGATGCTTGCTGCGCCATGCATGACCTTCGATGAAGTAATTTATTGTAGCAGTACTGTCTCTTTCAAATGTACTAACCCCCAATTCCTGTCCTAACTTTTCTTACTCCATGTATTCAATCGCCACACAATCAGCTCTATAATAGATGTTAAGCGATCTGTAAGCTTAGAAGCCGATTCTTCAAAACTTTTAAGGAACATTGAAATATCTTCATAGTACATGTTTAATTATTCTATCCATCTATCCTTCCAGTGTCATGCCATCCCCAGCAAGAATACAGCACGAGGAGGAATAATCCCTGAACGGGGTGCCAGCTCATTGCTAGTGCTGTGACACTGTGTCCTCACATGTTTAATTAACAATAAAGATTATTTAAATGATGTTAACATTATCTGTATAATGTAATAAACATGTTTTGATGCATTTCATCTTAAAAATGATATTGTTATCATATGTAAATACGCGCATTATAAAGTAGCTCAGGTTGTGCAATATTATAACTTAATTGTAAGTTTACATTTAGGTAATTGTACTTATAAGTACAAACAGTTCTACAAGGAGCACTTGGGATGAAACTGTTTCTGAACCGTGAGGTCCATACAGAAAAGGCTTTGAAGCTTTTGTTGTATGAGAGAAGTTCCAACAGACTGTGTGCATGGCTGAGGCAGCGTGTGCTAGATGCTGTATACTGATAATTCTCTTTCCGATCAGCTGTTGTATAGCTGTGATTCCACACTCAGATAAAGTGATATAAATACTCAGAGTGGTGCAGTGAGTGTAACAACGCTAAAGCAGCCATGGTATTTGGAATAGTTTGGCCATTCTGTGGACCATTATATTGTTACAGGTTAATTACAATAAGATGCCTTAAACTAATAAACAACATGCAGTTAAAGAAAGGGAAACCACAGTGAAACAAAAGCACTGCTTTGATGCTGCGTGCTGCCAGTTTGCAAAACCGAGCGGAGAAATTGCGTATGCCAGAGATTGAGCTAGCATGAAAATGTGTGTGGCTTTATGCCAAGTTTAGTTTTTATACATCGCGATGTGAGCGTGGAAATGGGTGTACACAACATTTTTGTGTGTACGCACTTTTTATACATGAGGCTCCTGGTCCTTAAAGATGAGGTTTGACAAGTTTGGTGTAAAGGAACTTTGGTGGCCTACACAGAGCTTTTGATACAACCCTACTGAACGTCTTTGGGATGAACTGGAATGCAGATTATGAGGCAAGCCTTTTATTCTAACACCAGTACCTGACCTTACAAATGCTGTTTTGGCTGAATGGGCACAAATTCCTTCATACACAATCAAAACCTTTGTGGAAAGCCTTTACTGTACAGTCACAATTTTGTGGCAACTACCTATTAATGCCCATGGTTTTGGAATGAGATGCCCAACAAGCTTATATAGGTGTGATGGTCAGTTGTGCAATTGTGTGTACATTTTACAGATCCATTCTACAAAAATAAACAAGCTTCTATGAATGTATTTTTACAGATTTTCATGTATTTATTTGATTTAAATATAAAATGCACATCTTCAGTGGCTGCATTTCATTGTTTACATTACAGGGGCATGGGGAATCAAAACCTATCTTGGCATCACTGACACAAAACAAGAAGTGACAGCAACTATACCCTTGCTCTGCGTTCTGTTGGAGTGTAAAGAGTAATTTGGACAATGTTTGGAACTGTGCCAGGGTTCAGGTAAGGGTGATTAGTCGCATCTTTTTCTCTTAATATCATCTATCTAAATACTCATTCAAATCACCGTGGAAACCAGAAATCTGAATCTGTTTTTTAAAGTTTAGGTACAGAATTTTTGTTATTTTGTTTTCAAATGCTCTCTATGCATTTTGGCTTCATTATAAATATAAGGCCCCTATAAAGCCCTGTAGAAGCATGTTTGTTATGGTCTTCTATTCCGGACCGCTTCCATTTGATTATCTAGCACTTCTCATGTGTATATTGATGTGGAAATTGATGTGTTATATAGCTATGTCATCCGGTTATAGCCTTATCTACATGTGGACAGTAGCTTTAAGAAAAAGGAATGGCTAGCTTGGCACAAGCAGACCAAACGGTTAAGCTACACCTGTGCCAATCACCAAAGCAGGTGCCCGCTTACAGCACTGCTTTCTATTGCAGGTATTCCACTTCAGCTTTTAACCCCTGAAGATGATAATCAGTCACATTATGTACTCTTATCACAATACCTTGAGTACATTATTATGGAAGTTCCTATGTTTGCTATTTTGTTTCACCTATGCTGTAGTTACTGTTAACTATGTTGTTTGTATGAGTTTTAGATATTTCTACTTTATTGTACCCCACATGAAACGGCTACTTCAAGAAAAGAGACTTTTCTATCTCTGCCCAAGCAGACCAAACGGTTGTCTTCAGACATAAGCTGCACTTCTGCCAATCACCAAAGCACATGCCCGCTCACCACATTGGTTTCTATTGAAGATGTCTCTTTTCAGCTGCTGATCCCTGTGGGAATATGATGATTATTCACAGTAGGCACTCTTAACAGTATACCTTGATTCAATCAAGCAAAATAAAATCAATAGTACTTTAATGCAAATTTAATAAAATACTAGGGGCTTCGTCCCCTGCTCGCTTCGCTCGCCCACCCCTGGGTTTGTTTTACCAGATATACAATTTAAAGAGATTGTTATTTTCATGGGAATTGTTACATATGCATTATTTTCACTAAGAGATTGTTATTTTCATGGGAATTGTTACATATGCATTATTTTCACTTTTATTTTAAAACTTTTGTCAAAACAATACTTTATTTCCTTATTTAAGTGCACAGATTAGAAATCGTCCACATCCATAATTGGTCCCGGGGCTGCTGATTGCTACAGCTGCCACGTCCTCTTCCGCGAGGCGGCTAAAGGAGGAAGAAAGAAGGAAGAAGAAAAGGAAGAGAAAGAAAAGAGAGAGAGAGAGACGGAGGATGCAGAAAGTAGTATGGTGAGAGAGAACCGGTGTGAGCAGGCATCTGGACAGTGAGCCCAAGCAGGGGTGTTTGGCCGACACTCTGTGGAGCAGAAGGAAGCAGTCACTCCAGCTGAGCGAACAAGGAGCTGGAGTGACCGGTGAATGACGGCTGGCCGTGTAAGGCCGGGAAGGCAGCGGGAGTCGGGACTTGGGACATGGATTCCCCAGCGTAAGAGCCCTGGTCGTTGGGGATCCCAAGTCGCTGTTTGGTGAAGCCTATTGGAGCCAGGGATCGATCAGACGAACCAACCAGTAGAAGCAGGCAGAGAAGGTCAGCCACTGCAGAATAGCGACTCTCCTGTTGCGAGGACCATGTGGGAGAAGCAGGGGAGCTGACAGCTGAAAGACACCGGGCTTTGTTCTTTTAAAAAGACTACTTCCAACGTTGTTTTAACCTTGTCGTCGTTTTAAGGGATTGTTTTTTTTTCTATGGTGTTTTTAACCTCCACTTCAGCACTTGTTTTATGGATTATTTATTTAATGACTTTTTGGAAGACACTGCACTATTTATTTGAACATTGTTTTGTTTATTGATATATACTAATAAAAGGCAAAGCCCACACTGACTGACTGACTCACTCACTCACTTATCACTAATTCTCCAACTTCCCGTGTAGGTAGAAGGCAGACCCCATCTTCACGAAATTTGGTAGAAACCGATGGACGTACTTATTTCGGTGATATGACTCCACTGTCGGCCGCCATATTGAACTTTCCAACGTCACTAATTTTCCAACTTGCCGTGTAGATAGAAGGCTGAAATTTGGTAGGCTCATTCCTTACAGCTTACTTACAAAAGTTAAGCAGGTTTCATTTCGAAATTCTACATGTAACGGTCATAACGGTCGACAACGTCCGCCATATTGAACTTTCTTATTTATGGCCCCATCTTCACGAAATTTGGTAGGCGGCTGTCCTGCACTAACCGAAACTGATGTACATACTTATTTTGGTGGTAGCCGCCATATTGAACTTTCCAACATCACTAATTCTCCAACTTGCCATGTAGATAGAAGGCTGAAATTTGGCAGGCTCATTCCTTACAGCTTACTTACAAAAGTTAAGCAGGTTTCATTTCGAAATTCTACACACAATGGTCATAACAGTCGACAACGTCCGCCATGTTGAACTTTCTTATTTATGGCCCCATCTTCACGAAATTTGGTAGGCGGCTTCTCTGCGCTAACCGAAACCAATGTACTGTACATACTTATTTCGGTGGTATGATGCCACTGTCGGCTTCAAGTCTACCTGCTGATAACTACAGTCTTTTTATTTAATCCACGGCTTCTCCGCTGTTTTATTGTTCTTTTATTACGATTATAGTTATTGTTTAGGTATTTTAGACTTACTTTACATTGTTCAGGTACCCATTTCCTTTATCATTCCAACCGTACCCCTATTAACATGTCTATCGAGGTGATCACCATCGATCAAAGAACTGTCACTGAGTGGTTTCCATGCCCGGAGATGGCACCTACCTTTTCCATTCTCTGTGTTACATATTGCACGGCCATATCAGGCTCACTCTTGATATCCGGAGAAACATTGTATCTTATGTATTGAATGACTGGGACAGGTTCAAGGTGTGGACTGATGATGGTACAGCAGAAAATTATACTACACAGGAGCACTATAAGAGTGAAATGCTTAAGCCCTTCACCTATGGTTCTGCATGTGAGTTGATGGCTGCCGCTGAATTGTTCGGTTGTCGCTTTCAAGTGTACCGAAATGGCCAAATATTTTACACCTTTCGACAACTGCCAGTGCCTCTTAAACATCTTAGACTCACAGGTGATGATTTCAGTAGTGGACACTTTGATGTTTATGAAGGTTTAAACTCTCAAAAGCTGGATGTGAAGTTATCGATAAAACCGGTTGTATGCTTACAACGCTTGACAGATGCTGAATGTCACTTCAACACAAGTCCTGCAAATACTGTCGTAATTGAAACAAACCATGAAACTCAAATTGATTATGACAGCAGCAATCCAAGCTGTGAGATTTGAAACAAGATTACTGTTCACATGGCCAACTGTACGTTGCATGCTCAAGAGAAAGCTCAGCACAGCTTGGTCATATTACAACCGGAGGGCCGAACTGACAATGTGGTATACAAAGAGATCCTTAACAAATAATTATTGGTATATTTTCCCTTAGTTTAAAAAGGTTTAATTTTCTGCTTAATAAAAATTTTAAGGCGGTACTTCGCCGCTGCGAAGCGCGGGTATTTTGCTAGTGTATAGATGCATATATATATATATATATATATATATATATATATATATATATATATATATATATATGTATATTTTCATGTCTCCTTTGGCGCAGCGCCTTAAGCAATTGAGAACAATCGCACCCACACGTGCAGGTACGACTCGCCCCAACTACCTCATTAACTCCCCACGGTCATGCAATCGTGCCCACAGAGAGCGACTCGGCTCTATGGATTTAAAACTGGACCCTTTTTTTTTTTTGAACTGCGGACCCGCTATACCACATTCTTTTCGATCATTACTCCAAAAATGGTAGCTCTTCAATTTTAAAATATGAAAGTAGCAGGCAAGAATAGACAGTTGCGTCAAAAATGATCAGAAGTCAATCATACAAAGACTTCAGTCCAAAACAGATTTTACTAAAAATGGCAACGACATCAGAGCTGGAAGAGTCATTTCCAAATTTAGCCAAACTAGCTCATATTGGGTTAGTGATCCCAGTAAGCACAGCTGAATGTGAAAGGGGGATTTCTGCCCTTAAAAGGATCAAGACATGTTTGAGAAATCGCATGAATCAAAGCACGCTAAATAATCTAATGCTGATCTCCATGGAGGGCCCAGATCCTGGGGACTTTGATTATGGAAAAGCTGCAGACAACTTGGCCTCTAGGAAGAAAAGAAGAATAAGTATTTAACTGAAGACACCTTTTGTATACAGTCATCTCTCGCTATATCGCGCTTCGACTTTTACCGGCTTCACTCTATCGCAGATTTTAAATGTAAGCATATCTAAATATATATCATGGATTTTTCGCTGGTTCGCGGATTTCTGCGGACAGTGGGTCTTTCAATTTATGGTACATGCTTCCTCAGTTTGTTTGCCCAGTTGATTTCATACAAGGGACGCTATTGGAGGATGGCTTAGAAGCTACCCAATCAGAGCATGTATTACATATTAACTAAAACTCCTCAATGATATAAGATATGCTTCCCACACGGTGCTTGATTGTTTGCTTTTCTCTCTCTCTCACCCTCTCTGACTTTCTCTGCGCCTGACGGAGGGGGTGAGCAGAGGGGCTGTTTGCACAGAGGCTGTTTGCCTAGAGGATACGGACGCTCCTCTACAAAATGCCGCTTTATTGCGGTGCTTCGGCATACTTAAAGGCACATATTGATTTTTTGATTGTTTGCTTTTATCTCGCTCTCTCTCTCTGACATCCTCTGCTCCTGACGGCGCTCCTTTGAAGAGATGATATGTTTGCATTCTTTTAATTGTGAGAAAGAACTGTCATCTCTGTCTTGTCATGGAGTACAGTTTAAACTTTTGACTAAAGGGTGTTATTTCATGTCTAGATGGCTCTAATAATGTTAACAGTGTGGGAGAGTTTATAAGGGCTTAAAATATATAAAAATAACCATACAAACATATGGTTTCTACTTTGCGGATATTCATCTATCGTGGGGGGTTCTGGAACGCAACCCCCGCGATCGAGGAGGGATTACTGTATGCAAGTTGGCTTTGACGAATATTTTTTCATTTTTCTTCATTAGGTTTCCCATACTTTTTTTTCATTGTTTTCACTTTTCTTCCCTACAGTGATAATACTTGTGCCTCTTGATTTATGTTATAACAATTGTTATTTAAAATTTTTATTAGAGTTGCAGGATCCTGAATTGAATGCTTATTAAATTTAATAAAAATATTCTGACGCAAGTGTCAACCCTTAAAAAAGGAAGTTATATTGAGCAATGGAAAATAATTAATAATAATTAACTAATAAAAAATAGTGCACATTTAATTTTCCCCACCACCAAATTTCCCTGTCCCACCCCACCCAGCTACTCATGCCACCCAGCTGGAAAAAGTTTCTGGGGAGAACACTGCATAGCTTAATTATTTGACACAGTATGATTTGTTTGACACTTCTTAAAAACTATGCCAATGGCCATATGTAAAAGGAATGAGCTTTTGGAGACCAGCAGGATATTTTTGCCCATGATGATGACTGGCTTATAAGCTCTCCAAAGTCATTTGCGTTTCCCAATATAATTGGTACAATTGACAGCACTCATAACAATAAGTGCAGCTTGAGAGAATGATGCAGCTTTTGTTAACCATGAGCAGTGATATTCCATTAGCACACAAGTCATCTACAATGCCAAAATGAGACTGACAAATGTCCTGCCTTGGTGGCCTTAATCAACTTATTATTCATTTATTTCCCTGATTGAATCAGCTACTTGATCTCCGTGCTATGCCGCTTGTACTATAGAAATTAAAAGTATGAGTAATGAAAGTCTTAATTAAATTAAAAGTTAAGTTGCATATTGTAACCAATAGCCTCAGACAGTGTAAATAGTTAAATATTAAAGGTTAATACCAATATTGTTTATTCTCTTAAGTAATCTGGAAGGCCATGAATATTTACAAAAAAAAGGTTAAGAATGGGCCAGGTATGTTACAAGATAATGGTGGAAAAGTAATTAGAATATTTATCCCATTAAGCACAAAAAACATTGATAGCATTTATAAGCCAGAGGTTAAGAATGTGACAGGTAAATAAGAGATGGTTACTCCTATGGCCAGGTGGTGACTTGCCTCCTGGGTCAAGGTAATGGTGGCAGATAATGGGGAAATTATATCCATTAGAAGAATATCAAAGTCCATTGGTCATTAGAAAAAAATTGGTGACTAAGCAGAAACAAAGGAATGTAGGAAAAATATGCAGAGTAAGGTAATCTTATGAAAAGAATTTGTAATAAAACGAATTACCACTGAACTAATGGCACTCACTTAATTGAACTGAGTTGGCTTTGTGCTTCATGCAATAAAGTCTTATTCTAATTGCTCATCCCCAGAACGAGTTTTTCTCCATGACAGTACCCTGTGCCAAATCAGCTTTACCCTGGTTAATGCTTATGACAGCAATGGAATCTGGGAACTTTGATAACACAAGCGGGGGACCCAATGCTAGGCCAAGGCCAGGTCACCTCCTCTTTCTAAAGAAGTCATCCCCACTTACTATCGCTTTGAGACTCTCTGCTTCCCCGCCATGCCCACAGACAGTGATGATGAGGTTGTTATGGGAAACTCCATCATGTGCCACCTGAACTTTAAGTTACTCAACCGTAAAACATTTTGTGTCTTCTTTTCCTGGTACACAGGTTAAAACTGTGGAAAGAAGAACCACAACAGTCCTTGAGAAACACAAGGGCAGGACAACTGGGACAACTGTATTCCATCTTGACAACAAAAATCGACATCAACAGTTGGAACATGTGAAGATGGTCTTGGCAACCCTTATTCAGGCCATGGGAATCATTGTTAGGTCCCCTACTTATGCCTCATAGATCAGATGAAGCCTTCTGTCGACTCCTGGCCCTAAACACCTGTATGAGACCCTTCTGTGAGAAGCAAAACATTGGCTTCTTGGACAACTGAAATCTTTTCTGGGTGAGACCAATCTTCTTATAATTTGATGGCCTCTGTATAGGTTCAGCACTTGGGGCGTCTCTGGCAATATGTTAAAGCTAATATGTCATTCTTGACTATGTAGCTTTAGTCCTAATGTTAACTATAAACCCATGTTAGGATATGGTAATTCTGCTGTGGGTTCACCTATAGATGTGTACTAGAATAGCACTATAAAAACGGATCATAGTTTAACTAAAAAGTCTAGACAAAGCAGTACAAACATAAATAACTTAATTTCTATCTCAAGATGCCCTAAGTGCTTGTTTATACTTCACACTCAGAACACGGATGTGCACGCTTCATGGCTGCCACAGATACCCAACCTTGCCACAGATACCCAACATTCATTTCACACGTCCTCTGAGCAGGTTCTTAGTTGCAGTACTAGCAAAAAGTTGGGGCGCAGTGTGATAAATGTTGGAATGTGATGTCAGAGTCTCTGCTTACTATCTACATGTGACAGAAAGCCTCTATGCGGATCCTATGGGATCATTGTGCACGCTTAGATGTTTGATGAATGCTTCGATATGGTGAAGCAAAATACCGACGTACAGATGCATTTGTGGTGCTTTTATATTCAACCATTACATATTCCCGATCGTAATGACACGATACGTTTTAAAAGTCTCGCATACCATCTTTTGTGACGTCTTTTTTTCTGGGGCTACCTCCTGACCTGACAGCAGCAGCAAACATCAGTAGATCACCACACAGAACACATTAAATGTATGATATTCCAACTCTCTGCACATTTAGAATCCTTGATTTATACTTGATATCACTTTCATGATGAAATGCATTAAAGTATGTATGTTACATTTTACAGATAAGTCGTTAATTTCATTTAAATAATGGATACTGTTAATAATTACACACATGGGGGTGACACAGTGGTGGAGGGGTAGCACTACTGTCTCGCAGGGAGTCGCGTCGCTGGTATTCCCGGTCTGGAGTTTACATGTTTTCTTGCGGGGTTTCCACAGTGTGCTCCGGTTTCCTTCCAAAGATATGCAGATTTGGTGACACTAAAATGACGCTAGTGTATATGAGTGTTTGTATTCACCTTGTGATAAGCTGATGCCCCGTCTAGGGATTGTTTCTGCTTTGTGCCCAATACTTGCTGGAATGGACACATCCCTGGTTTGATGGATTTAATCATGAAACATCCTTTTCAGAGATACTGCAGTAAGGTGTCATCGGAATTTAATGGGCATTCCAGACAATTCATAGCACAGCAAAGCCGAACCTCTTCTCACCGTGATAATATCTCGCACTGCCACCTGGTGGATTCTTCCATATTTACATAAAGTACGTGCACAAGTATCTATATATATATCTATACTAATAAAAGGCAAAGCCCTCACTCACTCATTCTCCAACTTCCCGTGTAGGTAGAAGGCTGAAATTTGGCAG